>NC_142103.1:97091821-97337957 GCF_054644295.1 Miniopterus natalensis | reverse complement strand
GCGGAAGCCTTAGAAACCTTTTTTTTTTTTTTGCAAATTATAAGTGAGCACCAAAAGGAGTCACTATTTTATGTTTATGCTTAAAAACCATCCTAGGTATATATATTGGTAGGGGCAGTGGCACTGGGCAAGTTTCAAGCTATTTTTTGGTCAAGAGCCACCTTTTCACTGGTTCATGTCCCTGGGTCTGTGTGAATGCTGCTGACACTCCCCACTTCTTGAGCTGGAGAACCCATTTCAGGCCCCAGGAAATTGTTTTCTTCAGAGACTTGTTTAGCACACTAAATGCTTTTCTAATGCTGACAGAGGGCCGGAAATGGAAGAAGCTTAGGTTTTCCCAAATAATGGAAAATCCCCACATCATTTTTATCAGCTTTAAAGCTAGGCAGAGGTGCCCTCAAAGGCACATGTGCTGTTTAAAAATTTGCTTCCCTTTCTGCCTTTAAGTGGATGATTATAGTCTAGGTTGGGCAGTGTGTGGGAGTAGGAAGCAGCACCTGACCTTAAGCGGTGCTTGTTTTTTGTCGAAAATTAAAATGAACTCTCTCTTTTCTTTTTCTTTTTTTAAGTTTATATTTATTTACTTGAGAGAGAGAGAGAAGAGAGAGAAACATCGATTTGTTGTTCCACTTATTTATGCATTCGTTGGTTGATTCTTGCATATGCTCGGATGCAACCTTGGCGTATTGGGACAAAGGTTCTAACCAACTGAGCTTGCCCCGGCCAGGGCCCATTCTCCCCTTCCCTTCCCCTTCCCTTCCCTTCCCTTCCCTTCCTTCCTTCCCTTCCCTTCCCTTCCCTTCCCTTCCCTTCCCTTCCCTTCCCTTCCCTTCCCTTCCCTTCCCTTCCCTTCCCTTCCATCCCTTCCCTTCCCTTCCCTTCCCTTCCCTTCCCTTCCCTTCCCTTCCCTTCCCTTCCCACTCCCCTTCCCCTCCCCTCCCCTCCCCTCCCTCCCCCCCCTCCCCTCCCCTCCTCCCCCCTCCCCTCCCCTCCCCTCCCCTCCCCTCCCCTCCCCCTCCCCTCCCCTCCCCTCCCCTCCCCTCCCCTCCCCTCCCCCTCCCCTCCCCTCCCTCCCCTCCCCTCCCCTCCCCCTCCCCTCCCCTCCCCTCCCCTCCCCTCCCCTCCCCTTTCTCTCTCTCTCTCTCTCTCTCTCTCTCTCTCTCTCTCTCTCTCTCTCTCTCTTTCATGTTACCTGAGGGAGAAACATTTTAAAATAACTTGCTTAATAATTATATTTAGTAGTGTAAAAATTCAAATAACAAACTATTTTTTCTAATAACCAAAGAATTCTAGAACAATTTTCATTTCCATCATGATTTTAAAATTTTCTTTAAAAAGGGTTGTATAAGTACTACCTATTTTCTGGTTTAATAAAAGGTTTATAATCAAATAGCCAGCATCTGTGCACAAAATGGTGGACTAATAATTATTTTTAGTTATTTTTTTAAAGGATTCTGGCTTAGAAGTATCTATTCATTCATTCAGCATTTATCAAATACCTGCTATATTAAAGACATTGTGTAGTACCAGAGATTCAAGGAGTGTTTAGAAAGAAAGATACCCTGGGAGCTTACAATCTAGCATAAGTATACTCATGTATGATGCTTTTTAGTTTCTGATGAATCTTTTATATGGACTTTTGTTGTGTAGCGAATTAACTGAGGCATGGCTGAGAACCAAATGCCTTTGAAGAGAGATATTGCTTTATTTATCACTTCCTAATGTTGAATCAGTGTTTGTTGCCTATTCAATGCCCAACTCTTATGTATTCATAAAAAGGGTAGAAAAGATAACATGAAGATGGAAGTGAAGCCCAAGGAAGATGTAGGGAGCAGCATTTCTCAAACTGAGATACAGGGAGTGGCTGCATCAAAGTCCCCTGAGAGGTGCACTTAATCGCAGATTCCCAGGCCCCCAGACCGCTTAAATCCAGTATTGGCAATAAAGCCTAGGAGTCTGCATTTTTAATAATCTCCTCTGGTAAGTCTTGTGGTACTCATGTTGGAGAGCACTAATCTAGGCACTTGCATAAGGTCAGCAGGACCAGATAAACTACTTCCAAGGCTGATGAAGACCACAGCAGTTGTGTTCTCATAGGCACTGCAGATAACCTCAGAGAAATTTCTGAGTATGGAGAGAAGGCAGGCGATGTGTAAATAGTGCCCCAATTTCAAACATGAGAAAAGAGTAGATGCCAGAAGCCACAGCCTTATAAGCCTGACATGACCTTTGGAAAAATCTGGTTCCAAACAGATGAAGTCAAAAAGCATTTAGAGGAAAATGTGATGTTCACTAGGCATCATCATGGGTTTGCTAAAACATTGTCTCTATTAGAGATTGTCAAACTTTGCTGCAATTAGAATCATCTGGGGAGTTTTAAAATATCCAGATGCTCAGCCCCACCCAAGGGAACCCAGACATCAGTTTTTTTAAGCCCCCAGAGATTCTGATTTAATAAGGTGCTGTCTGATCATTGGGAGTTTTTAAAGCTCCCCAGGTGATAACTAATATGCAACAAAGTTTGATAACCATATTTTATATATGACAATTATGCAAGTTGCTTAACTTCCTTGCACTTTCTGTCAATTCTAGGTAATTTTAAAGGTCTCTCCTACCTTTAAACATCTATAATTCTGTTATTAAAAATCATGCCAAACTGATTTTCCTCCTTCCACGCTCCCCCCCCCCCCCCCTTTTTCCCTTCCTCTTTCCCTCTCTTCCCCTTCAACTTCTCTTCTTTTTCTTCTTCTGATATCGGGATAGCCTGGAATGTTAAGGTGTCAAAGTATATATCTTAATTTCATTAAAATATTTAGCAAAATTTCCAAGGACGTCTCATAGATAAGTAAGATGATAGTTATGATGGGTGAATTTATCACCTAACTGCACAAATATCCTCAGAGGGTATGAATGTAATGGAGCTGTGGAGAATGGTTTGGAGTGGAATGCCACAAGGGTGGTTTTGCCTTTGGAGCTGACCTTGTTCACATTTAAGAAATATATGAAAGAAATGCCTATCAAATTTGCAAATAACCCAGAGTTTAAGAGGGTTGATTGATTCAACACATAAAATAACTAGGCCTAGCTCTGATTATAATATTTGTTTATTAAGGTTATTATTTAAAAAATATATATTTCCAATATTTTGCTCATTTTAGTTTTCGCCTTTCTTCAGTTGAGTTGAAATTTCGAAGCTTTCAGTGTAGTGCTAATGGAAAAATAGACATGCCCTTAGCATCCCTAGTTAGTTAGTTGTTCTCTGACTTTGTTCCTATTAAGAAAAGATCAGTTTGGTTTGGAGCATCAAAAAATAAAGGAAACGTGGGAGATAAAAAAGAAATTAATTTTCCTTCCACCTTCTAGGTTTTTCTAGATGGGCTAATAATCACATCAACAGAGACAAATTAACAGGAGGAAATCAAATTTTAATACATGTGCACAAGGGCTTCATATAAGCATGGAAATCCCAAAGACTAAAGTAAAATTGGGTATATATGTCATTTTGGGCAAAGAAGAAAGAGGAGATAGGGGGTCTGAAATTTCAAACGAGTAGGCAATTTACAGGTAGTGGAGGGAGAGGGAAACATACATTTGCTAGGCAGCCCAGAAACAATGAGACACGGGTAGTCTAGTAAACAGGCACCTGCTTGGAGTCTTCCTGTCTAATACTAAGGTGATTATGCCCAGGTTCTCTTCCCGAAGCAGGTTTTTTCCTATCTGAATCTCTTAGCGGGAAAGGGGGAGAGTCAAAGGTTCTTTCTGAGTCTTTTGTTTCTCTTAATATCCCACTTAAAAATCAATATCCCAAAAGGCAAAACTTCTGGTGCCCTTCAGGAACATCACCCAAAAAAGCAATGAGGAAAGGAATTTTGTCCAGAACTCCCAGGAAGTGATTGTGGAAGATCCTTTTAGCAGTTTCATCTAACTCTTCAGAGAAAGGCTGGTGAGCTAGCGGAGGGTAGACTTGGAGGAGTCTCAGAACCACCGGGAGAGCTTGTTTAATTAAAAAGGGCACTCCAACAGATTCTGATGCCTTAGTTTATGGGGAGGCCTTGAGCCTCCTTTTTGTAAACAAGTGCCCCAACTGATTCTGAGAAATATTGTCAAAGAACTCACTTTGATTTGAATTTTGGCATTGTTGTTTAAATATGCTGCTTTTAACTCATAGTGTCCAATTTGTTTTTTGTTTTTTGTTTTTAAATATATCTTTATTGATTTCAAAGAGAGGAAGGGAGAGGGAGAGAGAGGTAGAAACATCAATGATGAGAGAGTCATTGATCAGCTGCAGCCCACAACCCGGGCATGTGCCCTGACCGGGAATCGAACCCCGATCTCCTGGATCCTAGGTCGATGCTCAACCGCTGAGCCACGCCCAGCTGGGCTAATTTGTGTTTTTCAAAGCCCAGATTTAATTATTTTGAGCTGAAAACTAAAACTGTTAAATAATGTCAGATCCTTCATATCCCATTCCCTGTATTTCAATTAGAAAATTGTACACTCTTACATTTCCATTTTTCTTTTTTTTTATGCTCTATTTTCTGCAGACCTTGATCTGACTGAGACACGAGGAAAATATAATTTATGTGTAGCAGAAAAGCAATCTATAGCTGCTCTGTTGCTGCCGCTGTGTTGTGGAAAATAAACCAGGATTAGATTATGTCTGATCACTTTCCACATCACATGATGAGTGGCAGTTGAGAAGAAAAAAATGAATCCTGCCTTGCAGTCCTTAGATACCTTGTTGTTAACGGTGCTGCTTCCCTCCTGTGTTTTTCCCATCAGGGTTTGCGACTGAGGTGGCTTAGCTAAGGAGTGGCTCCTCACAGCTCTCCACACCATCTGGGAATAAGAAGTTGAAGCTATTTTACACCATCTAGAAGACATGGGCTGTGGTAGTTCAACACCTAAAGCCAAGAAATCTGCAAAAAGTGAGTGCTATGAATGTGCCTGTCTTCCTGATGAAAAGGGAAGAGTGAGCCAATTACCTGTCCCCCTTTCTCATTTACTCACATGGTTGGTTCTGGCGCTGCCTGCCCTGTGTGATTTTGCACAAGGCATCATCACTTGAACCGAAGGTTAAGTCTTGGGCTAACATTGGAAGCTACCGTTAAGAAGATGTAGCTTTGAATTCATGATGCGCCATAAAGTATTATCTAAGAGATATTTTATGTTTGATTTGATTTCAGTTGGAAATGTTCCAATATAAAATCTCAATTTAAAACTCAGTGGCAGGGAACAAGAAAATCTCTGTAAATTTATATCTGTTTATTCAGTATGCTTATAAATAGCTATATTCATACGTATGTAACATTTAGTAACATCATTGAATCTTTATTAGGTTTTATAACTCAGTGATAAGATTATTTTTTATAGCTATTCAACACAGAACTTTATGAGATTTGCCTCATGTTTTTAGAATATTGTAGGTAGAATTTGGGAAATGCTAGATCATCTGCTTCTCCAAAAGGGTGTTGTTTCTAAATTGATGACATGCCCCCTACTGCCGCCATATAATTAGAGGCTTAAATATTTTCTTTATTTTGTACTGAGATTCTTTCTCATAGCTACTAGTTGAAACTCACTTGAGTGTTTAAGAAACATAGTCTTTACAAACAAATTAAAATAAAAACAAGCTGGAACAATTATGTGAATAATTTGCTCTTAAACTCCAGTCCTTTGTTATCTAGGTATAGATAATTTTCCCAATTTCTATTTCACATCTTGGTTTTGGAAGCTTATTCAGGCTTAGTATGGAGAGTTTAGGATGCCGAGTGTTCCATACTAATTAGTGTGAGATGTTTTACTTTTGGTTTCAAATGCTACGCTCTCTCCTAGTTGAATTGTGCTGGTGAGTCAGCAAGCTGATCTCTAACAGAGACATGAGAGGTGCACTAACTCTTTCAAATCTGTAAGCACATCATGAAATAAATCTTTCAAAAGATCTAAAATATCATACATTTTTTGGATTGCTTTTTAAAAAAATAATTTATTGAGATGAAATTTACTAACATAAAATTAACTATTTCATGGAGAATAATTCAGTGGCATTTGGTACTTTCATAATGTTGTATAACTACTGCTTCTAGCTAGTTCCAAAACACTTCCATCACTTCAAAGTAAAACTCCTTATCTATTTAAGCAATTTCTCCCAATCTCCCTCTCTGCCACCCCTGGCAACTACCAATCTGTTTTCTGTCTCTATGAACTTATCTATTCTGGACATGCCATGTAGATGGAATAATTCTCAATATGACCTTTTGTGACTGGTTTCTTTCACTTAGAATGTTTTTGAGGTTCATCCATGTAGCATGTATCAGTACTTGATTACTTTTTAAGGCTGAGTAGTATTTCAGAGAGAATGGATGGGAGGGAGGGAAGGATGGAGGGAGGGAGAGGGAGAGAGAGAGAGAGAGAGAGAGAGAGAGAGGAACATCAGTTGGTTGCCTCCAGTACAAGCCCCAACTGAGGACTGAACCTGCAACCTAGGCATGTGCCCTGACCGGGAATTGAACCCGAAACCCTCTGATACATGGGATGATACTCCAACGGGCTGACCCACACTGGCTAGGGCTGACTACAGTGTTTTTTTGCTGCCAACCATTACACACCCTTTTATGGTAACTCCCAATTTAACTATTAAATTTACTTGTATAAAGTATATAAAGAGAGGGGGAGAGAGAGATCAGAATCAAGGAGTATGGTTGGATTATTGTCTTGAGCCTACTGGGTGGTTCTGAGGAGGAGCACACGGGGAGAAGGAAGAGGGGTCTGAGAGGGGAAGATGATGTTGACATGTTTATTATGAGCTGCCTGTGGGGTATTCCAGGGAAAGTATCCAGTAGGAAGTTAGACTCCTGGAATGCTCTTTATTTATCAGAAAACGACCCTACAGCTATAAACATTTTGTAATCTTATGATCTTATGAGAAATGACCAAAAGAACAACTAGCTTGGTTCCAATCAAAGACTGGTTGTTCTAGCTCATAATATTGCTCAGGGTCATCAGCTAAGCAGCAAAGGCCCTATGGACCCTGGGACAGCTAAGACCTCTTTTCTTTATAATCACAAAAAATGAGATAGCCCTCTTAGTTTTTTTGATGAGAGTTCACTCACTCACTCATCTCACTCACCTGGGAAATCTTTTACTGAGCACTTTTCATGTGCCAGGAATTGAGAATGCAAAAAAAAGAAAAGAAAAGAAAAGAAAAGAAAAGAAAAGAAAAGAAAAGAAAAGAAAAGAAAAGAAAAGAAAAGAAAAGAAAAGAAAAGAAAAGAAAAAAGTAGCTTTTATTTGCATAGTGCTTTTTTTTATTTTAAAATTTTAATTTAATTTAATTTTATTTTTTTCATCACCATTTATAGTTGCCCAGGCCCTTTCACATACATTTGATCTTTACAACCTGTGAAGAGTTTGTTCTCAATTTGTGGAAAAGGACACTGAGGCTTTGAGAGGCAAGGGGATTTGCTCAAGAATACATGGCTAGTAAGTAGCAGAGCTTGTTTCCTGTTTCTCGTAGTCTGTCTAGTGTGAAGGTTTTTTTCCCCCTCCTTGGTCATTCATCCCTACCATAGTACTCTGCCTTTGGAATGTCATGGAATTTAAAAAATATATGTTTTTATTGATTTCAGAGAGAGGAAAGGAGAGGGGGAGAGAAAAACATCGATGAGAGATATCGATTGGCTGCCTTCTGCACACCCCCTACTGGGGATTGAGCCCCAAGCCTGGGCATGTGCCTTGACTGGGAATTGAACCAGTGACTTCCGGTGCATGGCATGGCACTCCAACCAACTGAGCCACACTGGCTGGGCTCATGGCATTTTTGAGAAAGAGTAGCCTACATGTAAAATTGAGGCTATCCCCTTCCTGTGGGCTATCCACCTGCCATGTAAAGTAGCACTGATGTTATATAATTGTTGTTATTTCACTTCTTTTGTGATGTGTAATGGGGAAGAGAAAAATAATAGCTATCATTTACTGAGTGCCTACAACATCCATTATTTCTATTTTTCACCAAAATTCTTGGAGGAAGATTTGATTAGTCTCTTTTCTAGATGAAGAAACTGAGACTTATAGAACTGCCCAAAGTCATGCACTAGTTGGCGGCTGAACCTGAATTGAAACCAGCTCTGACAGATTCCAAAGTCCATGCTACTTTTTAAAAAACTTTTTTATTGTATTTATTGGGGTGACATTGGTTAATAAAATTATATAGGTTTCAGGTGTACAATTCTATAATGCATCATCTGTATATTGTATTCTGTGTTTACCACCCCAAGTCAAGTCTCCTTCCATCACCATTTATCCACCTTTTACCCTCTTCTACTTCCTCCTGTTATTGGTAGAAGTGGAGTTCTTGGGGTCCTGCGAGGAAATGAATTTCCTGAAGCCCCCACAGGGGGACAGGGTTTTGTGGAAAGCTTTATTGATGATGTAAAATAAGGGGGTTCCTCTCCAAGGTCCCATCTCTGTTCATCTCGCCATGGAAGAAGTCCAATCTTGTCTTTGGCAGAGCCAAAAATTAAGACCACTGCCCAGAATTTCTGCTCCATATTAAAGTCCAGTCCAGTCCAGCATCTGGCTCGCTTAGCTTGTGTTCTCAGCTGCAGTCCATTGCCTGTGGGGTCTGCACAGCCATGAGCCCTACTGCTGCTTAAGGCCATATGGCTCTAGAGAGAGAACAGACGAGCACATGGGTGAGTGCAGATAGCAGAGCAAGAGAGAGCTAGAGCAAAGAAGACAGAGAGAACTCTGGGGATTTTAACCAGGAGCTTTTTCAAACTAACCAATTAACTTTGCAAGATTTCGCATGTTTGTGATGGAGTCACTCCCCCAGCCAATCCATTGTTTCCCAGGCTAGACTGACAGGCAAACACCTCTCCTGCACCCCCTCTTCCCCACAACTGTCCAGTGCCGTATGGGGGAAGGGAGGGCTGTTAATCCCCTTGGAGGAACAATGCTCTGTGAAGCTGTAGCTTCTTGGTGAAGCTCCCCAGGTGACCATGCTTACAATGTCTGACTTCCCTTTGCTTTCTTTCCTTTATTAATATTAACTAGCTAATTACGATAACACCTCCACCCCCCTTTCCCTCTGGTAATCACCATACTGTTGTCTGTGTCCATGAGTTTTCCTTTTCTTAATTACTTCACCTTTTTCAGCCAGTTCATGCTCCTTTTGATACACTGTCCTGACTTGTAAAATTGGAATTCATCCAAAAAGCAGAAATTAAACATTGCTATTTCATTCTCCTGAACTTCACTTTACTCTTAAAATTTTATATCGATGGGTTTTGAATGAATAATCTATTACCTTTTTCTTTTTCCCATGGAACACTTTGAGAGCACTCTAATATATTTTCTTTTATTTCTTCACTTGAGACTACTTAGACATGTATTTATTCATTGTCTCTAAGTGCTGAGGAGCCTAAAAAGGCTATCTATCTAGATTTTTTGGCTTTGAAGTTTGATGTTTTAAGCCATGACAAATGAAAAATTTCTCTAATAGAGATTGTTCTTTAAAAACATATTTGTTCTCTAATTTTACTTAAGATTTTGAAAATAAATACTAAATTGCCACCACATACTTCTTTAATTCTTGGAATAGCATCTAGTTAATTTAGTTGTTTAAATATCTAACAGTCAAGCCATTCAGAACTGCCTGAGAGATCCCCTCCCTCCACTCCTAGCCCCATATCTCCCAACCCCCTCCCTCTTAATGTTAGGTTCTTTACTGACATTGTTTCCTAAATCTTTGTTGTTCTCTAAAGAATTTTCTGAAAGTTTAGAGGGGCCCTTGCCATACTTCTTGTTGTTGTTGTTGGAGGATTCTCAGTTATAATTGCCATCAAGCAGTCTTTATTGGTACTGTGGGGCATGGCAGAAATCCCTGTGTTAGGACCTTCCTCATTTTCCTCCTGAAAGAAATGGGACATCAACTAAGATACTCTTTAAACTTTTTGTCACTCACAGACTACCAGTATGCTCTACAGCTGCAGGTGTATGTGTGGGGTTGGGGGGCATTGATTTTTTTCCTTCTACCTCTCATGCTTACCCCCCCAGCTTTTTCCACATTAAGCTTTAACATGCTCAAGTGCCTTTCCTCTAATTTTTTTTTTTGGGGGGGGGGGTTTGGATATATATATTTTTTCGTATGCCATTCTGTTTTGTTTTGCCCCCAACTTCTTTTTTTATTGAATTTATTGGTGTGACATTGGTTAATAAAACTATATAGGTTTGCCCCCAACTTCTTTTAAAAAATTACATACCTGCAGAGAAGATGAAAGAATAGTACAATGAACACCCACATACCTTTTACCTAGATTCACCAGTTGTTAGCAATTTACCATTCTCTCTTCCATTTCTCTCTCCATCTCCATTTCCCTCTCTGTCTGAAAGTAAGTTGTAGCCCTGGTTGGGTAGCTCAGTTGGTTAGCGTGTCCTCCTGATACGCCAGTCCTGCAGTGGCTGCAACCTAGGTTTATGCCCTTTGGGGGTACTGTTTGTTAGCCCTTCCTTGTTTTTGTCATCCACCAACTTCCTCATTCGTTGCAGACTCATGGCCACGTCTTGGCATCATCTTGAATATCTTCACTGTACACATGAATAATCTCAAACATGTTGGCATCCCAGTTCCTCAACCTCTTAAACTCCTGGAGCCTCTCCTCCACTCTATTTCAGCTGCTCACTCCCATTTCCTGGCCCTGTGGCCCCCTGGATTAGCTCCACCTCTGCAATCTTTATGATTATTATTTCATTCTCTAATCTCTTGATCTTCAGTGAAACCTCTGGGCCTTAGACCTTTCCCATGTGTCTGTCTTCTACCCCCATCTTGTCTTCATTTTTTCCCCCATCCATCTTTCCTTATTTTCTATTGGCTATCACTTGAACCAATTGACAGATCATATACAATAATCATATCTTAGGTAATAAAGGAAAAGTAATAGGCGAAATGTTTAATGTTCCTAGACCAATTGCTAGCAAAGTTTGGCTACAATTCCTTAATGGGAAAATCAAGGATATTAGTGACTTGACTTAGATTTTTCTACAAGGATAATTCAGATTTTTTAAATAGTCTTTAGAATTTGTCTTCTTTGTCCAGAAGCTTCTGATTTGAATGCTCACATTTACACATCTTATTTCGTCCTTGAATGGTTATTTTCAACTTCGCTATGTGCAATAATAGGCTGCAGCTGTGGCATTAAAAAAAAATAGAGGGATGAATTAGAGTATTTTATAACTGGAAAGCGTTGTAGAGATCACAAAATCCTAGGTTCTCATTGTTCACATGAGAAATTGAGGACCAGAGAGGTAAAGTGACTAACCTGAGGTTACAGAGTTGGCACCTGGTTGAGTCAGGACCAAAATGGAAGTCTCCAGATTACAAATCCAGAATTTATTTTTCTTACCGCAGAAGTTTCTAAGAATTATAAAACTATGATCTCTTTTGTCATTTGGGGAAAGTGTATAGTTTTGTTCAAATTATCTGCCATTGTTTGGACCCTGGGTCTCATGCTTTACTCTCATTTACCTCTTGTTTAAGAAAAATGCTTTTCAGGGACAAGGAGGCTGTGCTGTGCCCTTGTTTGGCAGGGATGTCACAGTTTGTGGATGAGTGAGCCTCAATAGGGGTCCTTGCCTTGTTTGCTGCCCAAGAAGCAGGCTTTGTGACCATCTCCTGCTTTGAGCTTTTTCCAGTGAAGTTGAAAGTCTCATTGTGACAATCACACACTCTAGCAGCCAGCAGATGTAGAATATCTGTAAACAAAACCAACAATGAAAACCGTGGTCCCAGAGTTGAGCCATGTCCTATTCTCATCATGCTTTGAATAGCTGAGGTAATAGATGCTTTTACTCCTTGTTTAAAGCCTTTGTCACTAGACAGTTCATTCTCTTTCCAGTTCATTTTAGTTCATTTTAATCAGTTATATCACACTTGTGCCTCTTTCTCTTCCTGACTGGATGTCCAACTCCTTAAAGTTAAATTAAATATTTGCTCATCCTGGTGCCTTCTCAGGAGGCCTCTACCAGCAGAATTTGAAAAAGCAGAGTATAAATGCTTTATCATTTTGAATATCAAACTTCTCATTTGAAGAACTATCTGTTAAATAAACTCTTGTTTAAAAAACCAAACCAAACCAAACATAAGCTGTACCAGTTAGCATGAGGAGAAACACAAGACAGAAAGTCTTAACTAAACAGTAATTTCATTCATTTAACAAATATTTATTGAGCATCTGCTATGTTTCAGGGACTGTTCCAGACACAGGGGATACAGCAGCTATCCAATGGACCAAAATCCCAGGCTTTATGGAGAATTACATTCTAGTGGAAGGAGACAGACAATAACAAATGAGTAAAATATATGCTATATCAGATGGTGATAAGTGCTGTGGAGAGAAAATAAGGAAGGAGATAGGCAATGGGGGAGGGGTGCCATTTTTTAAAGGGTGCTCAGGAAAGGCCTTACTGAGAAGAAGACTCTTGAGCCAGGACTATGTTTTCTAAGGAAGTGAGCCCTGTGGGTCGTGATTGGCACACCTCTTCTTGCTCCTGGTTCTAGGGTTCTAAGATGGTCACCTGTTTTGTCCATAATAGTTTTTTAGACAGAGAGGAAGGGGGAGGGATAGAGAGATGGAAACATCGATGAGAGAGGAACATCATCCATCACCCGCCTCCCGCACACCCCCTATTGGGGATCAAGCCTGCAACCTGCCACCTGCCCTGACCAGGAATCAAACCGTGACCTCCTGGTTCATGGGTTGGCACTCAACCACTGAGCGTCATATTTAATGAAATATCATGTCTAATTAGAAAGTCTTTGGGGGCACTAGAAATTGTTAGCCTGGAGAGAATTATTATCTGTTACTCCTTTTAAAAAAAAAAGTATTCTATCATTTATTGAGTACTTCTGTATGCCAGGGAATGTCATAAGCACTTTATATTAATTAATCAATTAATATATTACTAATATTTATATTAACACGTTACTCATATATTATTATGTATTATTATAATAGCCCTAGAAGGGCCTTTCCCCAGGTGCTGGGGATATAGCAGTGAACAAAATAAAATCCCTATTCTCATGTAGCTTAGCTAGTAGGGGATGATAGACAATAAGCACAAACGTGACTATATAGAATGTCAGATGGTAAAAAGTGCTACAGAGAACAAGAGATCAGGCAAAAGGTATAGGAAACATGGTGGGGCGGTGTGGGAGGGAGATATTATTCTACATACTCTTATTTTTCATGGCCAATTCCAAATGCCAGGCTGGGCTGTATTGCAAAATGGTTATGAGCCCAGTTTCTGGAATTACAGACATATGGATATGACTCTACATTCTCCTACTTATAAGCAATGTGACCCTAAACAAGTTATTTCTGGACCTCAGTTTCCTTATCTGTAAAATGAGGATAACTTCATAGGATTGTTGGCTGTATTAATCAAATCAAATCATCCATATAAAGCACCAAGGACAGTGTCTGTCACCACAAAGCAAATGCTCTGAATTTGTCATTTGTTTTGCTCATTGACCCCCCCTACATGGATATCTAGTTTATTGCAAAATACCATGACAATGATCACCACCAATGGAAATAATCCTTTAAAAAATAACAACAAAAAAAGCCAGCTTGGCAATAGGGAAACCACCTGTTCTGGACACAGAAAATTGGCCAAGTAACTTATTAAACCTATGCTGTTGCTTCCTTCTAGAAACAAAAATAGAAGACCATTGCGACACATAAGGCAATAGCTTTTACTTTTGGCTTTTTCTGCATGGAGTTAATGTGACAGGGAAGACAAGCCCTGTTACACCATGAAGCAGCAGGACCAGAAGCATATCTAAGCTGTCTAACAAGTTCGGAACTGGACAAAGCAGATCTAAGCTGTCTAACGAGTTCTGAACTAGACAGCACAGATCTTTTCCTCTATGTGCAGAGTTGGGAGTTATTGAGGCAGTGGCCCCTCTGGAGTAGGGTCTGTATCTGGGCTCTGCCCTTTGGCATTTTGGAGGTTTCTGATCCAGAGGAGGGTCCTGAGTTGGCTAGAGTGCCCTGTGGTGGTGAAGTTTTAGAAGTCTGATGTTTCTATGCCCATTTCCGCTTTGCCAGTCTCCTTCCCTCTCCTGGAGAGGGTGCTGTGAGAATTCTATGGCCAAGGAGCAACAGTAGCTTAGTAAGTGGCATTCAAGCTCAGGATCAAAGTCTGTTTTATCACTTGCTGCCCAAGTACTCAAAATCGCAATGTAGAACTCTAGTAAGGGCCTGAGTTGGAGCACCCAGGGAGCTAAAGGCTGGAGGCCTAAGCTGGGCCTCCTTTTCCCACCCCCATGGGACTAGCTCATCAGGCAGGGTTTAGTCAAGGAGGCAGAAGCCAAGAGTGATTTGAATAGAGAATTGAACTGTCAACTAGGAATCAAGTTGTTACTAGGTAACTGAAAGGGTCCCTGAAAAAGAACTCTAAGGTATATGGAAAGTTACTACAGGAAAGTTACCACCTCTAGGGCTGAGAGAAAAAACGGAAAAGATTGGAATTGTTAAACTATAGAAACTTGGAGAAGGGGCCCTGCAGAACTGAAACTCAGACCTTTGAGAAGGGGAAGGGGGAGTGCTCAGATGGTGCCAGTGTCTCTGAGGGGCTGCCCTGAAGCTGGCTTTGCAAGTGCTGGGAAAACTGCAGACTGGATCCAATGGCTGCAACAGGGAGAATCTGCGGTGGTGGCGAAGAGCACTTGTTAGGCTATACTAGAACAGGAAGGAGTGTGTCCCCTGTCCCTCCTCCAGCCTCAAAAGCCCCTATTGAGAGAGCCAACATGGAACAATTGGCAAAGTGGAAATGTGGCCTGCAGAGTCCTAGCCTTCAGCACCAGCAAGCCGACTAGAGTAGAGAAGCATGGAGTGAGAGGTGATAGCTTAGTAAGTGGTATTCATGCTCAGGTGTAGGGGCTCAGGTACAGGAATGCAAGCCTAAACAGAGATGGTGGATTCCCAAGTGGGCCCAGGGCTGGCTCAGCTTACTGACTTTGGAGTAGAAGAGGAAGTGCAAGAGTCAGGGAACTGAGCATGGCTATCTACCTTCCAAGGCCCAGTACTCACACCCGCTAGTAAAAAATAGCCTGTGAATGTACTGTGTGCTTACCAAACAAAATAGTAACTCCTCCCCTGAGGAGCAGGCTGTGGTCTCAGCAAGGCAGAGATGGGAGAGGAGACTTAGATGGCGTCTTTCCCCTTGTGGGGGAGGAGTAGAAATAGTAGTATATGTAATGTGTCTGGCTTAGTGCCAGGCAGATAGTAGGCACTCAATAAAAGGTGGCTATTATTCAAAGGAAGGAAAGGTGCAAGTAGATTAGGGGAAGTAACTGGCTATATATATTGTGGAGAGAGCCCAGGGTTTGGACTTAGAAGATCTAGTCCATACTAGGTAAATGACTTGAGCAAGATCCTTGCCTCTCTAAACCTGAAGTTTCCTTATGTGTAATATGGAGATGATAATACTTGAGACTAATGTTTTGTAGTAGACCCTTAACATATGGCAGCTATTTTGTTCAAAATCAATTGTAGAAATAATAAGCATGATTATTTATTATTGATGTTGCTAATAGTAAATAGGAGAGACTAGAGGTCATTTATTTCACTCCATCATTGTGCAGATGAAGAAACTGAGACACAGAAAAAGGCCAATAGCTTTATGCAGGTTAAGAGCTTGGGCTATGGGGTTAGTGAGACTTTGATTCAATTCCTGTTGTCCATTTCCACTTATTGGCTAAATGACCTTAAGTAAGTTAGTCTCTCTCAGCTTCACAGTGTGGCAAGGACTGCAGGAGTGAATCTGTTGCCTGACCCTCAGTAAATAGCACTGGAGCATTGTGCTTGGTGAACAGAAAACCCCTGAGGTGTAGGTTGGTTGGTCATGACAGTGACTGTTCCACAGAACAGACCTTTAAGGTGAGCCTGGACTGTCCATAAGGATATGATAAGAACATGAGATTTCAGCCATGGTACTACCAATTATTTGCTTTGCAATATTGAACAACTTACTCGATTTCTTCTTCCTGTGGTTTTTCCCTATAAAGATTTTGATATTTGACCTTATGTCTATTTCCTGGGGTTTTCTGAAAGCTGAATAATGAAATGCGAGTTTCTGAAACCCAAGAGCCTTGAGGGAGCTCATAAATAAACACCCTCAGATGATTAGTGTCTACTCGGTGTACCACAGCAGTACTAAACCAAGCATGCTGGGACTGGAGGCTGGCTTCCTGCTTTCAAAACTGAAATTGTTCTCATTATAGTCAACTCTTAATTTTTATGTGCTAACTGGGAAAAATGATAGCATGAATAAAAGAAGCCAGCTGGTGTTGATTGCTCTTCACTCTAAAACTTGAGGAAGGCATAAGAGACTATATTTTAAATCCCATCTTTCACCTGATCTCTTTCTTCAAAACTGTGAAGCTACAGGATGGTTCAAAGGCTACTATAAGAGTCAGTATGCCTGAATAATCCACAAACAAGACGATACTTATCACTATAGTTGCCACTTATTTAGCATGTGCTTTCATCAGGCATTGGGCTAAACTCTTTACCTGCAGTATCTCACTTTGTCCTTATAGTAACTCTATGAAGAGGGAGGTTTGTTCATTTCCATCTGTCGCTTATTAATTGAATCTCAGGTGCAAAAGGTGGAGTGAATCATACTTCTCAATTCATTGTGCATTGTTGTCATTGGTCTGTGCAAGACACTTTCTTCTGTTAATTAACTTGTTTATCCCCTTTTATCTATGTACCCGATGCTCATTCACAACCCCATAAATAACCAATCTATTATGTTTAGTGTGTATCTTTTTTTTTTTTTTTAATCCTCACCAGAGGATATTTTTTTCCATTGAATTTTTTAGAGTGGAAGGGAGGAGGGGGAGAGAGAGGGAGAAAAATCGAGAAACATAAATGTGAGAGAAACACATCGATTGGTTGCCTCCTGCACGAGCCCTGACCAGGGCCGGGGATCAAAACCACAACCGAGGTACATGCCCTTGACCAGTAATTGAACCTGCGACCCTTTGGTGTGTGAGCCGACACTCTAACCACTGAGCCAAACCAGCCAGGGCTAGTGTGTATCTTTTCCTTTGTATATATTCTTATGAAATGTATATTGTGATTTTGTGTATGTGTACTTTAAATTTATATAAAGTATCATGTTATATTTCATTCTGTCTCTAACTTTTTAATAACTGTTCTGAGGCACAATTTTTTAAAGATCTATTCATGTTGCTATGGTTTTATTTAATCTATTGCTTCCACTTGTGGCATAATACTCTATAGTATGCACCCACCGCAGTTACACTTTCTCCTTCCTAGCAATAGACAGCCAGGCTGTGTTGGTGTCAAACTTCCCACTGCCACAAAGCAGTGTTGTATCTCCATATGTCTCTTTTATGGACTGTGTGAGAATTGGTTTGGGGTATATAGTGAAGAATGGAATTGCTACTTCATAAGACATATGTAGACTTTATAGGCTTAAGTAATGCAATAGGTGAGTGCTATTATCCCCATTTTACGGATAAGGGAACTGAGGCTTTGAAAGTTTTAATAACTTACCCAAAGTCACATAGAAGTAATTAGCAGAGCTGGGATTCAAATTCAGGTAGTCTTGCTCCAAAAATTCTACTCTTAATGTCTATGCCATCATTCTTCTATGAATATTTGAGACTTGAGGACATTTTACAAAAACATGAAGGTAAATCTCATTGTTTATAGATTTTATGTTTGTAGAACCAAGGAATCCAGGTGGACTGATATTTTTTTTTCTGAAGCACCTTCTTCCCCCCCTTCCCCGCATAGCTGCATAAGAACTGCTTTTCTCTGACTTTTATATCCTGTGTGTCTGCAGCAATAAAAGCCGCACTGATCATCCAAAATTGGTACCGAGGTTACAGAGCTCGGTTGAAGACCAGACAACGTTATGCTCTTACCATCTTCCAGTCCATTGAATATGCCGATGAACAAGGTCAATTACAGGTCTGTTTTGTAAGCTTGTCTCTTCTTTTGGTAAAATGCCTCTCTTTACCCCTTGCTGTTGAAAGAATGACACATTGGGGCAATTTTAAGCTGAGGAACCTTGGTGAAAGGCTTTCATGGAAGATATAATAACATTGTGTGGAACTAGCTAGAGTATGATTTGGGATGAGGAATGGTATTTTCAGTTCTGAAGTTCACATTTTTAAGAGGGCTGCCAGATGTACAGTTAGCTAATAAAAATGGTCTTATTCTATTTTTGGGGACATGTCCCAGTAAGAAGCAAAGCTCTTACTTTATGAAGAAAAAAACACTGTAAGGAGTAAAAAACTGAAAGAATTTCCTGGAAACAAACCTATGAAAGTTCTAGATGAAAATACAGATGAGTGAGGAAGGCTTTTTTCAAGCTTGCAAAAAATGATATATAAATCAAGCTTTAGTGCTTATTGATAGAAAAAAGTACTTTTTAATATTAAAAATGTCTTAGAAAGATCTCCAATATAATTGTTAATGAAAAGAAAATCAAGTTGTAGAACAATATGTAGTGTTATCCCATATATATGAAAGAAAACTAAACGTACAGCAAAAGTCTGGAAAAAGCTATGCAGTGAAGTGTTTCCAGTGGTTATTTCTGGGGACAGGAGTGGTATTGGTGGGTCGGAGAGGAATTCTCATTTTCATTTGGTATTGTTTGTAGTTTCCAACAATCATATTTATATGTAACTTTATCACATAATCTTTAAAAAATAATTAAGAAAATTTCAAAAAGTATCAAAGAAATTGCTGGATTTATTCTTGGCAGCTATAAAAATGATATATTATGGTTCAATGAGATTCTCCCTTTGCCCCAATTGGGAACTCACAGTGTGGGCTGGCCTTTTAAGCACTGTAGGATATAGTGATGAGTATAGAGGTAGAGTGAGCTCTCAAATTGGTATGCTTTAGATGCACACATTCTAGTACTAGTACAGTCTTTAATATGGACTCTTTTTTTATAACAGATTTATTGAGGTACAGTTCAGTTAAAGTGTAAAATTTAATGGCCTTTAGTATATTCCCAAAATTGTAACCATCACCACAATAAATTTTAGAACATTTTCACCACCCCCCACAAAACACGTTATACTCATGAGCAGTCATTCCCCATTCCTCCCTCTTCCCATCCCCTAGCAACCACTAATCTGTTTTGTCTTTATGGATTTGCCTTTTCTCAACATTTTATATAAATGGAATCACAGAAAATGTGATCCTTTTGTGTCTGACTTCTTTCATTTAGCATAATGTCTTCAGTGTTCATGCATGCTGTGGCATGTATCAGTACTTCATTCCTTTCTATGGCTGAATAATATCCCATTGTATGGATATTGCACATTTTGTTTATTCATTTCTCAGTGTATGGATCATTTGAATTGATTCCACTTTTTGGCTATTATAAATAATGCTGCTATGAATATTTGTGTGCAGGTTTTTATGGAAACATATGTTTTCAGTTCTCTTGGGTTTACACCTAGAAGTGTAATTGTTGGGTCATCTGGTAACTCTGTGTTTAATTTTTTGAGTAATTGCTAAATTGTTTTCCAAAGCAGAAGCACCATTTTACATTCCCTCCAGCAGTGTATGAGGAGTCCAATTTTGCCACATCTTTGACAACATTTGTTATTATCTGTCTTGTTTATTATAGCCATCCTAGTGTGGGTGCAGTGGTATTTCACTGTGGTTTCTATTAACTCTTAATTGACAAACCCATCAACAGTATTAAACTTATACATTTTGATATTTGTGTGGAAAGCCTTCCTTCCCTGAACTCCCAGACCCACTCCCATGTTGATAAGGTTCCTTAGTGTTCACTTTTTATGGGAGGCAGGGCTTGGAGAAGTTATTTGTGCTGTATAAATGCAGATCTTTGCAGATAATTGGTAGGTATAGAGGCAGCATCTAGATGATGGTTGGAATGCTGGTGGATTTCCATATTTCCCTCTTTCTCCTTCCTTATTTCATTTCCCAAATATATTTGACATTTAAGAGTATCCCTTAACTCTTCATCTCACTACCCAAAGGAAAAGAAGAGATCCTAATGAACAAAATCTAGTAGCTGTCTTAGGTTGGTTTCCTAGAAGCAAAATCTGAGACAGGGATTCTGGTACAAGTGATTTCCTGAGAGTGTTCTCAGGAAAAACCCACAAGGAGTGAGGAAAGCAGGATTGGACAGGGGAAGAAATTAGGCAAAAATACGGTTTCTGGAGAAGCTTGACCTCAGCCTGATCCCATTGGGAGCTCTGAAGTGTGAAATGCATCACAGTTTATCCCACCCAGTGGCAAGGAACGTGTGGGGCTGAGCTATAATACCCTTGCTTCAGTCAGTCCTTTTCTATGGGCAGCCCCCAAGGAGGACAGATATGTGATATCCTGTGCAACTCGGGAAGGTACTGCTCATGCTCATCTGTGGGGGCAATCCTTGGGAGGAGGGGGGCAGGTAGAGGTGGGACCTACTGCAGCTGGGAGATCAGTGCCCTAGAAGAGTAAAGGGGACTTGCACAAAAACCAATAGCATTTACCACAGTAGCTGCTTGGGGTTCATTAATTGATTAATGTGTTTTTATTTTGTCCAGTTATCCAATTTCTTTTCCTTCATGTTGGAAAACTACGCACATATACAAGAGAAAGATCCAAGTAAGTAAAAATTAGTCTTTTGAAAAGTAGTCATTAAATATTGAATTGTTCTCATCAAGGGAGAACACTAAACAATTTAAAAGATGCCCACCTGTCTTGTCTATGTGACACCAAACAACTGGTGGAATCAGTTTAGCTGGCTTTTGTCTTCTCTGATGGGTGTCAACTAAATTGACCACTTAATTCTTTCACTTTCAAAAAACTGAATGTTAATTTGTTGAATACCTTCTCCGAACCACAATCTATTGATGATTTCATTCAGTGTTAATTTGTTGAATATTTTCTCTGAACCACAATCTATTGATGGGCTCATTCAATGTTAATTTGTTGAATACCTTCTCTGAGCCACAATCTGTTGATGTACAATAGTAGCTTAGTAAGGAGGGTTTCATTTTTTGTCCATGAAACTTAAGTATTTTATGAAATAAATCTTGGGGAAATGGTGGATTAAACACAGTTGGCTCCATCAGGTTTCTGTTTTCTGCATAGATATCTAGAGACAGGCAACATAGGTGTGGTTCAAAAATGATTTTAAAATAATAATTTTTCACAAGGCATACATTTCTCCTGCAAATTAAGATTTGCCTGCTATCTTCAAGGTAGATGTTAGACTTTAAAATTTTTTTCCTTAATTTGGGGCAACCATTTTTTGTGTTGTTTTTTTTTCTAATTAAAAATGTTTATGGCATCTAAGAGCATATTTTAAATAATCTAGTGAACACCCTTTGAAGTGGCAGCAGAATGATGGTTTAATGCATGCTTTGAGCTAAGTACATATGTGTGAAACTAATTAAAGCATTTAATGATCTGTGGAAGCTTTTTGAATGGTGGAATAGCCAAACCTGAGGAGTGGGAGTGGGTGGAAGTAGGTATTTTGCCATTTTCTTTCTTTTAGATAATTGCAATTTGAAGAGAGTTGTTTCATATTCTTTGGCAAAAATATTTCTGAGAGGGAATATAATATTAATGAAATGAAGCAGCACTCTTTCTGCTGATGACCTAATATTTCAAATTGGCCTGTGCATCAGAATCACTTATGGAGATTCATAGCCACAGATGGCTGGGTTCCAGCCCAGAGATAATTACTCAGTCTCTGATGTTTTTTAAAAAAATCTACATTTAAAAAATTCTGCAGGTGATTAAAAAATATATTCAAAATTTTATCAAAGAAGGGACAGTGGCTTAATCTTCTTATGCAAACTTTACATTACAGAAAAGTACACAAATTATAAGTATATGACTCAATAGTTTTTCTCAAAGTAAACATACCCTTGTATCCTGCACCCAGAACAAGAAATAAAACATTATTAGAGCCACAGAAACGCCCCTGTCCCTCTCCAATTGCTACCCATCCACCCCTACCCCTATCATTACTTTTCTGACTTCTATATCCCAGATTAATTTTGCTTGTTTTTGAACTTCACTATATAAATGGAAGCATAGAGCTTTGAGTCTGGCTTTTTTTACACAACATAGTATTTGTGAGAGTCATCCATGTTGTTGTAATTTGGTCACTCTTATTGCTGAATAATATTCTATATTATGGATATAGCAAAATTTATTCCTTCTACTGTTAATGGACTTTTGAGTTGTTTTCACTTTTGGTAATTTAAATGGCACTGCTATGCATAGTCTTGTACATGACCATTTTGGTGAACATATGTATTCTTTTCTTTTGCTGTGTACTCATTTTCAGTTATCTATTGCTACATAACAAACCACCTCAAAATTTAGTGGCTTAAAAATAATAGCCATTTTATTATGAGTCTGTGGGTGTCAGGCATTTGAACAGGGCCAGTGGGGATGACTTGTCTTTGTTTCAGATAGTATCAGTTGGGCTCACTCATCCTAGCTGGCTGGGGCATGGAGGTCCAAATGGTTTTACTTACATGTCTGGGACTTTTTGGTGTTAGCTGTGAACTTGGGCACCTTACTTCTCCTCATGCAGTTTCTCTGTCCAGCAGGATATCCTGGACTTCTTTACATGGCAGCTGGATCCCAAGAGAGCAAAGGCAGAATCTGCAAGGCCTCTTAAGGTCTATGCTCTAGAGCTCACAAAAATCAGTTCTGCTACATTCTGTCAAAGCACATCACAAGGCCCAGCTGCAGATTCAAAGGGGTTAGGAAAGCTCCATCTCTTGCAGGGAGCAGCAGCAGCATTATATTGTGTATTATAAAGGGATATGGATACAAGGAAGTATGTTTCAATGGGGCCATTATTATAAAGATGTACCATAACCCAGGAGTAGAAGTTTTGGGTTATAGGACATGCATATGTTCAGCTTTATTAGATACTGACAAACAGTTTTACAAAATGGTACCAACTGATACTGCCACCAGTGTATGAAAGTTCCAATTGTTCCATATCCTCACCAACACTTAAAGTTGTCTTTCTTTTTATTTTAACCACTTGGCGGGTATGTACTGGTATCACGTTTCTGCTTTAGTTTGCATTTACCTGGTGAGCAGTGAAATTGCTCACCTTTTTGTATGTTTATCAGTCATGTGCACATACTACTTAGTTAAGTGCCTGTTCCGAATTTTTGCCTGTCTTTTCCTTAGCAATGTGTATGAGTTTTATAAGTATTCTAATTATAAGAATATGAACCTTTGTTAGATAAATGTATTACAAATATATTTTCTTAGTCTTTGCCTTTTATCCACCCCCCCAGTCTTTAAAAGGTGTTTTTGATG
Organism: Miniopterus natalensis; assembly: GCF_054644295.1. Taxonomy (NCBI): domain Eukaryota; kingdom Metazoa; phylum Chordata; class Mammalia; order Chiroptera; family Miniopteridae; genus Miniopterus; species Miniopterus natalensis. The sequence continues at coordinate 97,314,588 of NC_142103.1, read as the reverse complement.
AACATACATTTTTATTTCAGTGTAGTACAGTTTTTTTCCTTTATGATTGGTTGTTTATCCTGTTTAAGAAATCTATCTATCTATCTATCTATATATATATCTATATATATCTATATCTATATATCTATATATATATATAGATATATATAAATATATATAAATATATATACACAACACACATATATACATATATACACACTCGTTTGTGCAAAAATAAATACAGGATAAACCTACAGGATAAACCAGAAACTGATGACATTGTTTACTGACAGGGTATTGGGGGGATGAGTGGGAGCAGGGAAGAAAGGATGGGAGAATGAGGATTGGGTAGAGGAGCGAGGGGAGAATGACACTTCTCTGAGTATACCTTTTTGTAATTCTGACTCTTACAACCATGATAATGTTTCAAATCTCCAACAAGATAAAAACAGACAGTGTATATGTGTGTATGTTGCCAAAATAGAATACACACCATGACAAATGAACGCAACTATATTACAAATGATGACATAATCACCTGAAGGAAGTGGGGAAGAAAAAACTAACCTAAGTAACATTGGAAAATAGCATTTTAACCATAACATACCTTGATGAGGTTTCATTTTTACTTATCCTGCATGGGTTTTGCTGAGCTTCTTGATATCTGAGTTTATATTCTTTGTCAGATTTAGAAAATTTTCATTCATTAATTATTTAAAATATCTTTCAAGTCTTAGTATCCTTTTCTTTGTGAATCCTTCTGCTTTTAAACTTAGGAGGCCCTGAAATATTTAAAATGTGATTGCTATGCCTGTATTTCTATATTTTTAATGGTTTGACTTATAAAAAATTTAACACTTCATAAATTTTGAATGTTTTTATATTAAACTAAAAAAGGAAATTTTGATGCTTGGTGGTTGAGAACAATTAAAAAATATAACTACAAAGAAAATTTCAAAGTAGTTAACCAATTTTTCCCACACATTCATAATTTATCTTTTCACCATGATTTGTAATGCCTCCATAATACATTTATTTAAAAATGTGTAATAGGTCATATTTCTGGGCCATCTATTCTCTTACACACCTCTCAATTATAGAATGCTAGAATCATGTTGATTTAATTATTGTATGGAGCAGAAAAAGAAATTTGCAGATTATTGCTGTAGGTCGATTTCATTTAAAAATTATTTCCAGCTTTATTGAAATATAATTGACATATAATATTGTATAAGTGTAAGGTGTACAATGTAATAATTTTATTTGTCTATTTATTATTAAATGATTACCACCATAAAGTTAGTTAACTCGTCCACACCACCTCACTTAGTTACAATTTTTGTGTGTGTGTGGTGAGAAATTTTAAAATGTACTCTCTTAGCAACTTGGAAACACACACTAGAGTATTGTTAACTAGAGTCACCATGTTGTACATTACTGTAGGTTACTTTCTGATGGCCCTCTTTGGTAGGAAGGTTCCAGACAACCTCCACTTAGGCCTATTTGGCATAAGTGCTCTGACTCCTAAGCAAGGTATATTTAGGGATACAACTACACTTCACATTTGCAGATATCAGACCAGATTAATGGTTTTAATCTGAGGCACAGAGTATTTTGAGACCTCTGGGTGTTCCAAAGGTGAGAGGTAACCTGGAAGCAGATGTTTTCTGTGTCCTACTATTTTAGTTGCTCAAAAGCATTTCATAGGGCTTGATGGAGAGACTCTACACATCCATTCCAGTCTGCTTTTCCATATCAGCCTCCTCCCACAGGTATATAGCCAAAGCTGCTATACATAGCAATAGGTTTAATCAGAAACTGGTGGAAGTGGGGGGTGGGACAGAGTGTATGGAAGTGTTGTTTTGACTTTTCCTTTTGCTTCCCACATTAGCCAAAATGTTCTATCAGACCAGGTATTTTATTTATATGTATGTATGTATGTGTGTGTGTGTGTGTGTGTGTGTGTGTGTGTGTATACATATGCATATTTATTTATCCATATTGTTGAAAATATACAGATGTCCTTTTTTTCCCCATTGACCCCTTCCACCCTGCACCCACTCCCCACCCCAGGCCTTCACCACAGTATTGCCTGTGTCTATATATTTTATTTTGTATTAGTTTCAGGTGTATAGCATAGTGGTTAGACGATCATACAGGGATGGGCAAAGTAGGTTTACAGTTGTGAATACATGAAACACAGAGTAGTTTTATTCTTGTAGTATTATTTATTTTTGGATTATATATTTTTCCATATGAACAACTATAAACCCACTTTTGCCCACCCCAGTATATTTTACAAAGTATTCTCCCCAGTATTTCCAGTACCCACCTGGCACCATACATAGTTGTTATAATATTATTGACTGTATTCCCTATGCTGTACTTTACATCCCTGTGACTATTTTGTAACTACCAACTTGTACTTCTTAATCCCTTCACATTTTTCACCCAGTCCTCCAACCCCCCTCCCCGCTGTCCTGTATCTGTGAGTCTGTTGCAATTTTGTTTGTTCGTTTATTTTGTTCTTTAGAACAAATATAAGTGTCCACATGTAAGTGAAATCATAGGGTATTTGTCTCTCCCTGGCTGACTTATCTCACTTAGCAATAATACCTTCTACGTACATCCATGCTGTCACAGATGGTAAGATTTCATTCTTTTTTATGGCTGAGTAATAGTCCATTGTATATATGTACCACCACTTTTTATCCACTCATCTATTCATGGGTTGCTTCCATATCTTGGCTATTGTAAATAATGCTGCAATGAACATAGGGGTGCATTTAGTCTTTCAAGTTGGTGTTTTGTGTTTCTTCAGTTATATACCTGAAGTAGAATTGCTGGATTATAAGGCAGTTCCATTTTTAATTTGGGGGGGACCCTTTATGCTGTTTTCCACAGTGGCTGCACCAATCTGCATTCTCACCGACAGTGCACAAGGGTTCCCTTTTTTCCACATCCTCACCACTTGTTTGTTAATTTGTTGATGGGGCCATTCTGACAGGTGTGAAGTGGTATCTCATTGTGGTTTTAATTTGCATTTTTCTGATGATTAGTGACCTTGAGCATCTTTTCATATGTCTATTGAACATATATATGTCCTCTTTGGAGAAGTGTCTATTCAGGTCCTCTGTCCATTTTTAAATTGGGTTGTTTGTTTTTTTGGTGTTGAGTTGTTTGAGTTCTTTATAAATTTTGGATATTACCCCCTTATCAGATGTATCAGCAAATATGTTCTCCCATTCAGTAAGCTGTCTTTTTGTTTTGTCGATGGTTTCCTTCGCTGTGCAAAAACTTTTTAGTTTCATGTAGTCCCATTTGTTAATTTTTTCTTTTGTTTGCCTTGCCCAAGGGGTTATATCAGAAAAAATGTTGCTACAAGAAATATCAGAGATTTTACTGCCTATGTTTTCTTTAGGATTTTTATGGTTTCAAGTCTTACATTTAAGTCTTTAACCCATTTTGAGTTTATTCTTTAAAAAAAAAAAAAAAATCTTTATTGATTTCAGAGAGAGGAAGGGAGAGGGAGAGAGATAGAAACATCAATGATGAGAGAGTCATTGATCGGCTGCAGCCGGCAACCTGGGCATGTGCCCTGACTGGGAATCGAACCCCGATCACCTGGATCCTAGTCGACGCTCAACCACTGAGCCATGCTCAGCTGGGCGAGTTTATTCTTGTATATGGTGTAAGAAGGTTGTCTAGTTTTATTTTTTGCATGTATCTGTCCCTTTTTCCTAACACCATTTGTTGAATAGACTGTCTTTACCCTGTTGTATGTTTTTGCCTCCTTTGTCAAATATTAAGTGACCATATAGGCATGGGTTTATGTCTGGGTTCTCCATTTTGTTCCATTGATCTGTGTGTCTGTTTTTATGCAAGTACCATGCTGTTTTGATTACTATAGCCTTATAGTATAGTTTGATACCAGATAGTGTGATTCCTACAACTTTATTCTTCTTTCTCAAGATTCCTGTGGCTATTCAGGGTGTTTTGTGGTTCCATATAAATTTTTGGATGATTTGTTCTAGTTCTATGAAATATGCCATTGGTATTTTGATAGGAATTGCATTTAATCTATAGATTGCTTTGGGTAGTATGGACATTTTAATGATGTTAATTCTTCCTATCCATGAACACAGTATATGCTTTCATTTATTTGTATGTTCTTCAATTTCTTTCTTCATTACCTTATAATTTTCTTAGTACAGGTCTTTTACTTTCTTGGTTAACTTTATTCCTAGGTATTTTTTAATGCAATTGTAAATGGGATTGTTTTCTTAATTTCCCTTTATGATAGTTTATTATTGGTATATAAGAATGAAACAGATTTCTGAATATTTATTTTGTATTCTGCTACTTTACTGAGTTCATTTATCAGCTCTAATATTTTCCTGGGAGAATCTTTAGGGTTGTCTATATACAGTATCATGTCATCTGCAAATAATGACAGTTTTAGTTCTTCTTTTCCAATTTGGATGCCTTTTATTTTTTCTTCTTGCCTGATTGCTGTGGCAAGGACTTCCAGTACTATGTTGAATAAGAGTGGTGAAAGCAGACATCCCTATCTTGTTCCTGATCTTAATGAAATGCTTTTAGTTTTTTCCTGTTGAGTATGATATTTGTTGTAGGTTTGTCATATATGGCCTTTATTATGTTGGGATGTGTTCCTTCTATTCCTACTTTGCTGAGAGTTTTTCATTATAAATGGGTGTTGGATATTGTCAAAAGCCTTTTCTACATCTATTGATATCATATGATTTTTTTATCCTTCATTTTGTTTATGTGGTATATCACGTAATTGACTTGCAGATTCTGTACCAACCTTGCATCCCTGGAATAAATCCCACTTGATCATGGTGTATAATCTTTTTAAAGTATTGTTGGATTTGGTTTGCTAATATTTTGTTGAGGAATTTGCATCTATGTTCATCAGGGATATTGGCTTATAATTTTCTTTCTTTATAGTATCTATCTGGTTTTGGGATTAGGATAATGCTGACCTCATAAAATGAGCTTGATAGCCTTCCCTCCTCTTGAATTATGTGGAATAGTTTGTTAAGGATAGGTGTTATATTTTTTGTTGCTCTGATGAATAGGATATTTTCCCCATTGTATCTCCTCAATGATTATTGGTGGTATTTAGGAAAGCTATTGATTTATATCTACTTATTTTGTATTGTGCTATTATTGAATAACAATAATGAAATTATTATTATTGCTGGTATTTATTAAATGTTTGCCATATACCATGTCTTTAAGTACTTTAAATATATCTTTCCATTTAGTCTTCATGACAAACCAGTGAGATCAGTATTATTATCATCCCCTTTTTGTGGATGAGAATACTGATGCTGAGAAGATAACCTCCCAAGGTTATTCATCTCATCAGCAGTGAATCTGTGATTCAAACTCGTATGTTTAACCTCTGTATTATATTAATTCTATCAATTCTGGGAGTTTTTCAATGGATTTTCTCAAGTGTATATATTTAATCACACTCGCCACAAGTAACTTTATTTTTGTATCTTTGTGTCCAGTAGTCACTCCTCTTATTTTGACTTCATGTTTTGTTAAATTGTTAAAATGAAACAGTGAAAGTAGGCATCCTTCTTTTGTTAATGATTTAATAGAAAAACCATTATTGTTGATTTAAATTTAAAAAATTATGTTAAGGAGGTATCCTTTCATTCCTAGTTTTTTGAGTTTTTAAAGATCAGGAACAGGTGTTAAATTTTATGAAATGTCATTTTGTAAACTATTGAGTTTATTATATGGACACCCAACTGTGTTAATTCAGATTCATAATTTAGAAATGAAATAACTATAAATGAAGTTCAATTGGTGCTTTTCCTTTTCCAGCAATATCTGGAGCTTGTTTTCAAAGTGACATGTGGGTGGTAGAGGCAGAAATTGTTTGTTGTTTTTTTTTTTTAAATTATGGGCTTAAATTTTTCCCTTATCCAGATTTCGAGTCTGTATTAGGTAAAAGAAAAGATTTTGTATAGGGGGCATTTTTAAGGTGTTTTCTTTTGAACAGCTTGTAAAGATATTACTTGGTTATAATTCAAAATTTTATTATATTTAATTGGGTTAGATTCATGTTGACAGAATTGTAAAACAAATATATAAGGATTATTTCTAATTACATGTTGCACAAATCTTCATATATTGTTGGCATTCATTAAACTGTTATTATTAGTTATAATAGTTATAGCCCACAAAGACAGTGCTTGCATTTGAAATGTTAAAGCTTTTAATTGTTTTTTATATGACCTACATTAGCTATACATTAGAAAGAGAATCTATGTTATTCTTTTAATATGTGGTTAAAAACCAGCAAAAGGATTATGATTTGATATTTACTGATATTTCATATTGAGTAGTTTGTTTTGTGTTTTTTTAAAATAGCAGCATCTTTTTAAATTAAAAACATTATTTTCTATTATTATTATTTTAATCCTCACCCAAGGATATGTTTTTATTGATTTTTTTCTTAGAGAGAGAGGAAAGGAGAGGAAGAGAAAGAGAGAAACATTGATGTGAGAGAGAAACATTTGTCAGTTGCTTCCCGCACTTGCCCCCACCAGGGATCAAACACACAACCTGGGTATGTGCCCTGACTGGGAATCAAACCTTGGACCTTCTGGTGCAGGGATGATGCTCCAGCCAACTGAGCCACATATTGAGTAGTTATGACCAAGAATTGATTTAGGGAAATGGTGCTTTTTCATATGTTTATCACTAGATGTGTCAGCTGATGAGAAAGGGAGAATTGACAGAGCATAGACAAATGCAAGGATTAGGAAAAGAAAGTTGTTTCTTGTTTATATCTCACAGAGTTGGGAATACTCAGTAAGTCAATTGTAAGATGATATAGTGAAACTGCTGGGGTTGTGTTAGTTTTGTTTGTTGTTGTTGTTTTCCCAAGAGGAGCCTGATATTTCAGTGTGTAGAGTTAAGAAGAGGAAAGTTTTCCCTTGGAGCAGGATGCATCTCTAAGAATGACTACCAAGTAGAAATGAGTGGCTTGATCATTAAGATAGTTCAGTAGATTATTTAGGCTTTACTGCTTACATAATGAATCTGAGATAAAATTTACCAAGATGCTCTGCATTTCTTGTTTTCAAACATAAAATGAAGTAAGCTATTGTCAAATCTCAAACCAAATCCAAAAGAAAAATAACCTGCTGGACCACACTGAAGACAGACATTATTACTCCTAAATTCAACTTCTTAGGAAAAAAATATTGGATACACAGTAATTTAGAAAACATTTTAAAATTACCAAATATGGCTTTGGAAAAAATTTTCAAGTTTAGTTCTTAACTGTAATCTCTCAGAATAAGTGAATCATGAAAAAAACATATTCTGTCTACATCTTCTAACATCATACCTTCCAAACATGTCCACTCTAAATATTCAAAATGATAGAAACTGCTTACAGACAACTTCTGATTAATGGCCTTAGTAGCAATTTAGTGTTAATGCATCGAAGAGTATGTCATTGTCCTCTGTATCAGTTATCTGTTACTTAAATAACATGGGCTAGATATTCAAGAAGGTATTTATTGCATTTAAGTAATAATACTGTGTATTAAACAACCACAATAGTTCACTAGCATGTCATAAACATTTCTTTTTGCTCATAAATCTACAGATTAGCTGAGCACATCTGCTGCTCTTGGCAGGCTTGATTTGGCAGTTTTTCGGGTCTTAGCTGGAGTTCACTCATGTGTCTGGAGGTCTGTTGGCTGGTGGCTGATCTAGGATGGCCTTGGCTAAGGTGACTCAGCTCTGCTCCACATGGTGTTGGAGCTTTCAGTAGGCTAGCCAGGGCTTCACGGTAGTGGCATGGTTTCAAAAGAGAGAGCATGGAAACAAACAAGTCCTTGTGAGGTCTTGGCTTGGAACTGGTATGTAACACTTCCACCACACTTTTTAGGCCAACACAAGTCACAGACCAGCTTCAAGGGCTGGGGAAATAGACTCTTGGTGAGACTAGCTTCAAAATCACATTAAGAAGAACATGGTCAGAGTTTGGGATAGGGAATTGGGGTCACTGTTGCAATCAATCTGCCACATCCCCTTTCATCTTTCTCCACTTGATTTGGCCAGATTTCTGTTCTTGGGCTGATCATTTCATGGGCAGTCTAGCAAGAAAGGGACTCTGGATCTCAGCACCTACTGAAATGGGCAGTGCAGGCAATGTTATATAGAGATGTGTCTCTCAGAGAGATGTCCTTTGGATTTCTGCCGGTGGTTTGTCACCTAACTTTATCTGCTTTGTTACCAAGAAGAAAAAGAAAATCACGTCAGAAAAACTGTATTTATATGAAGAGGGAGACAAATCAATTATAGCTAAGTAAAATTTGAAGTGTTTAATAGGGGGAAAATTAAATGTTGCAGTTTAATTTTCTGTAGATCATGGATAGCAGCAAATGTTTGAACCAAATACAATGCATTGTTATGTTTTCAACCCCATTTGTAAAAATCTGAAATGTAAGAGTGGGCAAAAAATGTAGACTTAGAACTTCAGAGCATCAAAATACCGTGACTGACTAGTTTTCTCTGTGCTTCTCCCTCTATTCCCCACTGGTGAGCTCACTGCTTTGGTAAAATGTCCACCCAGGAAGGGATGATGGTGATTCATGTGCGTGTACCTACTGGTTTTAGAACAAATCATTCCTCGTGGTTATATGTGGGATATCTCAGTACAGTATTCATAACATTTAGCACAGTGCCTTATATGAGCTAGACACTTAAGAAGGTATTTATTGCATTTGAGTATGGGAATGTTGATTTTTGCCCCCCTTTCTGTTTTTTTCCCAGCATTAGCAGATCGGCTATTTGGTTGCACCCTCCAGGAGGACAGGGATAGGCAAGATTGTATAGGGCTGATAGAGGTCCCAGATTCCTATGGTGGTCCTCGGGTGCAATTTCCACTCAATTCTACTTCTCTTCATGTACTGATTGAGGCCTTTAAGAAGCAGCAGGTAAGTGGAAGCGAATACTGCCTTGATTCTTGTACATAATGTGTTCGATTACTGTTTGTGGAATGTGTGAATGAAAATACTTCAGCAGCAATGCATTCCCTTGGGGAAAAGCTTCACATTGAATGAGCTACCCTCTGCTTTTCTTAACCCATTGAATAGAAGTATCCTCAGGTGAACAGAAACCTCTTCTCTATCTATAACTTATGGCATTTCCTTTTTCTTTTTCTGAAATATAATTCACCATAAAATTCATCATTTAAAGTATAAGATTCAGTGGTTTTTAGTACATTCACAGGATTGTACAACCATCACCAGTAGCTAATTCCAGAACATTTGCATCACCCCGAAAAGAAGTGTCATACCCATTACCATTCCCTTCTCCTTCACCCCTGGCAACCACTATTATACTTTCTGTCTCTATGGGTTTGTCTATTCCAGATATTTCAGACAAATTAAATCATATAATATGTGGCTTTTTGTGTCTGACTTCTTTCATTTAGCATAATGTTTTTAAGGTTCATTCATGTCTCAGCATGTTTTATTACTTCTTCTATGGCTAATAGTCTATTATATGGATATACTATTTTTGTTTATCAATTCATCAGTAGATGGACTTCTGGATTTTTTCTACCTTTTGGCTATTATGAACAATGCTGCTATGAGTATTCATGTACAAGTTTTTGCATGAACATATGTTTTCATTTCTCTTGAGTATATACATAGGGATGGAATTGCTGAGTCATGTGGTTACTCTATGTTTAACTTCTTGAGGAGCATCCAAACCATTTTCCACAACTGCACCATTTTACATTCCTACCAGCAATGCATGAGGGTTCCAAATTTCTCAAATTATTTTGTCAACACTTATTATTTTCTGTTTTCTTTTAAATTTTATTTTTATTATAGCCATCTTAGTTGTGTGTGAAGTGATATCTCCTTGTGGTTTTGATTTGCATTTCCCTGATGACTAAAGATGTTGAGCATCTTTCCATGTTTATTGGCCATTTGTACACATTCTTTGGAGAAAGTCTATTCAGATCCATTGCCTACTTTAAAATCAGGTTATTTCTCTATTTATTATTGAGTTGTAGGAGTTCTTTATATATTCTGGATATAAATCCCTTACCATATACATGGTTTGCAAATATTTTCTCCCATTTTGTAGGTTGTCTTTTCACTTTCTTGATAATGTCCTTTGATTCACAAAAGTTTCTAAATTTGATGAAGTCCAATTTATCTGTTTTTTTCTTTGGTTGCTTGTGCGTTTGGTGTCATATCTAAGAATCTGTTGCCAAATCCAAGGTCATGAAGATTTACCCTTATGTTTTCTTTTAAGAATTTTATAGCTTTAGCTCTTACATTTAGGTTTATGAACTATTTTCAGTTAATTTCTATTCAACTTCATTCTTTGCATATGGATATGTAGTTTTCCCAGCACCTTTTGTTTAAGAGTCTGTTCCCGCCCCCCTATTGAATGGTCTTGGTACCCTTGTCAAAAATTAATAGGCCAAAATTAATAAATCCATTAATGGTATGGATTTATTTCTGGACTCCCAATTTGATTCCACTTGTGGTGTGTCTATCCTTATGCCAACAGCACATTGTCTATTACTGTGGTGTATACATTGATTAGTTTTCTTATGTTGAATCACCCTTGTATTCCTGGAATAAATCCCACTTGTTCATGGTGTATAATTCTTTTAAAATTCTATTGGATTTGGTTTGCTGGTATTTTGTGAGGATTTGTATTTTATTCATAAGTGATATTGAGATGCATTTTCTTTTCTTGTGATGTCTATATCTGGCTTTGGTATCAGGGCAGTACTGACTTCATAGAATGATTTAGGAATTGTTTCCTCTTCTATTTTTTTGCAAGAGTTTGAGAAGGATTGGTGTTAATTCTTTAGATGTTTAGTAGAGTTCACCAATAAAGCTCTCTGGTCTTGGATTTTTATTTGTTAGGAAGTTTTTGATTAATGATTCAGTCTCTACTTGTTCTAGATCTGTTTGGATTTTCTGTTTCTTTTTGAGCCAGTTTTGGTAATTTGTATGTTTCTAAGATTTTGTACATTTCATCTTAGTTATCTAATTTGTTGGTGTACAATTGTTCATAATAGTCTCATAATTCTTTTTATTTATTTATTTTTAAAAAAATCCTTACCCAAGGACATGCTTTTATTGATTTTAGAGAGAGGAAGGGAGAGGGAGAGAGGGAAACATCGATGTGAGAGTGAAACATCAATCAGTGGCTTCCTGTACTTGCCCCAACCAGGGATCAAACCTGTAACCTAGGTATGTGCCCTGACTGGGAATCGAACCCGAGACCTGTAGGTGTATAGGACAACGCTCCAACCAACTGAGTCACACCGGCCAGGGCTCTTTTTATTTCTTTAAGGTCTGTGGGGATGTCCCCACTTTCATTTCTGATTATAGTTATTTTCATTTTCTCTCTCTTTTTTCTTAGTCAACGTAGCTAAAGGTTTTTGAATTTTGTTGAACTTTACAAAGAATCAGCTTTTAGTTTTGTTGATTCTCCCTACTATTTTTCTGTTCTCTACTTCATTTATCTGTACTCTAATCCTTATTTTCTTCGTTTAGCTAGCTTTTGGGTTAGTTTGCTTTTATTTTTCTAGCTCCTTAGTGTTAAGTGAGACTTTTCACTTGAGATCTTTCTTAATGTAGGTATTTATAGCTATAAATTTATCTCTGAGCATCACTTTTGCTTTATCCCATAAGTTTTGATATATTATGTTTTCCTATTCACTCATCTCAAAGTCTTTTCTTTTTTTATAATTTATTTATTGATTTGAGAGAGACAGACATCGATTTGTTGTTCCCTTTATTTATGCATTCATTGGTTGATTCTTGTATGTGCCCTGACTGGGAATTGAATCTGCAACCTTGGTGTATTGGAAGGATGCTCTAACCAACTCACCTACCTAGCCAGGGCAATATCAAAATATTTTCTAATTTCCCTTGTGACTTTTTTTTTTTTGACTCATCATTTGTTTCAGAGAATGTTGTTTAATTTCCAGATATTTGTGAATTTTCTGGTTTTTCTTCTGTTACTGACTTCTAGTTTAGTTTCATTGTAGTCAGAGAAGATGCTTTGCATGATTCCAATCTTTTAAAATCTATTGAGGTGAAAGATTTATAGGATATGAAGAAAGACACCCCAGTAAATTCAATTAAGAAATAAAATCTATAGAAGCTTGTTTTGTGCCCAACATCTGGTCTATTCTGGAGAATGTGCTATGTGCACTTGTAAAAAATGTGTAGTCTGTATTTGTTGGGTGGAGCATTCCATAAATGTTTTAGATATAGTTGTGTGTGAGGTCTCTGATATTTCTGTTCCTTTAGCTTGTGTTCAGCTAGTGTCTTGACAGAATTTCCTTGAACCCCAGGAGCTATTTAAAAAAAAAAGAAACCAAAGAAAAAAGAAAAGAAAAACCCAGCCTTTGTGGATTGGCTCTGTGTTGGTACACCCCTTCACTGCTTGGCCAGGCTGTTTTCAAATTTGTCTTAGCCTTTACTTCCTGCTTGCACTGAGCCATTTTTAAATTGCCTTTTTCTGATTTAGCCTTTGCTTGGTAGTTATAAACTTTGACTTTTTTCCAGAGCTCTCACAGTTGATTATGACAGTTTTTTTGTTTGTTTTTGTTTTGTTTTGTTTTGTTTTTAAGTATTTCTGTGAAGGGATGAGCCTTGGAGCTACCTACTCCATTATTTTCTCTGACCACCCCCAAACCCTCATTCTCAGGTGAGGACCCTAAGAACATACCCTAGGAATAAGAGTAAACTAGAAGTAGACTAGGAATTGAAGCAAAGGTTTTAATCCTCTAATTCCTGAGATTGAATTGAGATCCTTTTAGATAGCTAGTGCTCCTAGCCACTTGCCAAAAGAAAATTTAAACCCTCTCTGGAAGAAAATAGGCCTCAAATTATTTCTCCAAGTTTTCATATACCATGTCCAGAACTTAATACAAATATTAACTAAGGACAAGATTCAGAAAAGAAAACTGAGGATTTAGAGTGCTTTTGTGGAGAAAATCCTTAGCAATCTGCTAGTTCTTGGATAGACAGGAAAGATGGGTCTCTCCCCACTAATCAACATCTAGGGGCCCTTCTCTTTCCTCCTAATTTTCATATTACTTCAAATCTTGATTCCTGTCTTTTGAAAAAATTAATAATGAAAATTCTCCAAATTTAAATCATATGTGTTTGGGGTCTGGAATAGAAAACAATTTTATTATTTTAATAGCTAGGAAAATGGAAATTTCGGGACACCATGAGTCATGATTGTTCCAAAGGGTTCCATCTGTCCTGAATCCCATACCCAAAGCAGTAACTGAACCATATGTAGATATGACCCCTCTCTCAGCTTTCAGTAATCTAAATCAGTGCTGTCTAGTAGAAATATAATGTGAGTCACATACATATTTTAAAATTTTCTAGTAGTCACATTAAAAAAGTAAAAAAAAACAGGTGAAATTAATTTTAATAACATATTTTATTTAATCCATCATATATAATTGTCATTTCAATATGTAATCCTATTAAAAGTTTTTAATGAGGCATTTTACTTTTTTTTTCATATTAAGTCTTTGAAATCTGGTATTTTGCGCCTACAGCATATCTCAATTTTAACTAGTCCCATGGGACTAGTGGCTACTATATTAGTCCTGACCCATAAAGTGGTGTTAACATCTGTTAAATTTGCATTGGCTATATTACTTTTTGGCTTATGCTTTTGGAATATTTTATAATTAAAAAAGGGGAGAACAACACACTGGATTTAAAACAAACAAACAAAACCCCCAAAGGAGAAAACAGTAAATCTGTTCAAAACAATGATGTCATCAAGAATTTAACAGGAGGAGAGCAATGGAATGAATGGTCATAATAGGAGATAATCCAAATGGTTTATTTGGGTTTTGTATATGTTTCATACTGAGACTTATACAATATAAATGTTCTTGCTGTTCTGTAAACTCTCACAATCTGTGTACCAACAATTGAGCCACACCTGGAATGCCTGGCTCTGGAGTTCTAAGGGCTTGTCTGGCTTCCTTTTGAGATCTCTCAGAACCCAGTACCACCACCTACTTTCCATCCCAGGTGGCGGAATGTTCCAAACAAATGCAAAGCAGCCCCTCCTCAACAGTCTCTCTCTACTTCTCATTTTCATTCTCTCTCTTTACCCTCCTTATTTATTTATTTATTTGCTTATTTATTTATTTATTTATTTATTTATATTTATTTGCACACTTCCTTAGGGCAAGGGAGTCTACTATTTTCTCCATCACTTCTCTTGGGCTTTACTGACCAATATTAATCAGAAATGTTCTGTGAATGGGTGATGTCAGTTAAAAGCATGAGATTATAAATGTCCTAGGAACCATTCATTCATTCAATTTACAAATCTCTAGTGATGGGTTATTATATGCCAGATACTGTGCTAGAATCATCCATTTGAGAATAATTTAGAGATGATCCTGAAATACAGCTACCTGAAATGTGCTCACGTGCTCCACCTTTATAGCTTTCTATGCAGCCATGCCTTTCTTCCTAGTTCGTCATACCTATTTCCTCTGCTTTGCCCTTACAGATACTCCATGCCTATTATGTCTTAGAGATACTGTTCGAAACTAAGGAAGCCCTGAAGCAAATGCCAAATTTTAATCATATAAGAACTTGTCCCACCAAAGAGATAACAATCTGTGGTAAGTTTCAGAGCAGAGTTGCCAAATTAATATTTTGGAGCCTCTTGGTTCCACGTCATTTGCCTAACTTGAAAACTGCATAAATTGGCCTGTGTTAAGGGAAAAGTGTTAATATAGAGTTATCTATCATGATAATACTGTTCCCCATCTTGTCTTTGTTTTGCATACCAGCTGGCAGGAATTAATTATGTGAGAAATTAAAGAACTCATAGCTTTTTATAAAGGCAGGCAGCATTTTAATACGGAAAACCACCCATGGGTGGAATGAGTGTTCTTTGCCCTCCGTCTAGCTCTCATTATCTTTGTTCCATGCTGCTTTTCCCAGGTGGGCCTCTGCGTGCCACTTATGCTGGGAAGAGAAAAGCCCAAGGCAGGGTGGAGATTAAACTCTTCTTGGCCCTTGGCTGCTGTTTTAGATTTTTCCAACTGGTCTCTGCAGCTTTTAGAAGAGTGGGAATGTCCCAGAAATCTGTTCCTTGTTCTTCTAAATAACAAGATTGAGATTTTGTTATCCTATAGGCCAGCCTGGCAGGATATTGCTCCAAGAAACAGTACACATTGAAATTCAACACAGTTGGTGCTCAGCATGCTTGCAACTGTCTGAGAATGGAGTGCGTGGAAGGAACAGCAACTCCCTTAACTTCTAATTAAGCCTTTAGGTTACAAAACAGTGATTGTTATTTTCCAAATCAATTTTTAGCCCATGTTTCTTTTACTCTGGCAGGTAGAAATGGATTTGACAATCTAATTAAACCATTTCCATTTCTAGCATCTGATAGTGGTGACAGGGACTTGATGTAACAGCACATACTTCATGACATGCCCTGACTCAGGTTTTTGAAGTCTTTAATGGTTTAATCAGGCCACCACATCTCTGCCTAGCAGATGAGACTTCTCAGCAATGGGGGCCTTTTATTCAAGGCCTCACCAGCTCTTACTTTTCATGGAAACAAAGGTTTTGGAGTCATGAGGCTCAGGAAGCCATGCCTGTCCATGAAGCCCATGGAGCCAGGGCTAGATTTGCTATCAGAGTGCATGTAATTGGCCAAACATAGGTTTCCAGTATACTTCCAGTTGCCATTGTAGACTTAGCTTTGGATAAAAGGATCTGGAAGAAATGAATTAGAGAGCACGGAATCCTGAAATTACATAGTGTAAGAAATGAGGAGTTCTTACAGAGACCACCTGTCTATCACTTGCTTGCACAGATGAAATTGAGACCCAGAGAGAAAAATGTACCACCTTCCCTGCATTTCTGTGTAGTAATGACCTCTCACCTCTACCCAAGCTCACTCAGCTAGTTGGTGGCAGGGTCAGGATTAAAAATCAGGTCCTCTGGTTAGAGCCAGCTGAATATCTGCTATCCTAAATCCACATCATGTACTTCTCTGACTGATGTTTCATTTTCCATCATAAAACAAAAATTAGGGAATATAGATTGATGGGACAGTTCCATTCACTTCAGGATCCCCACATCTTGGGCATTTATTTCCAGGTTTTTCCCACATAGCACCATTGGTGGAAGGAAAAGCCAAGGCCAGTAGGTTCCCTTAGCATAGGAATTATTTTCTGTCTTTAATAGCCCCATGGAACTTAGAAAAATTTGGCCATTATTTAAAATAAAATTTAAAATTAGGGTCATATTTTCAAAAACTTCTTCTGTTTAAGGCAGTATTAGGAAAGGGAAAGAAATTGTGATGAAACTTTACCATTATTTTAATTTCCAAATGCATATTTTCTATGCACATCTAAACATGCTACATGGTTCTTAACATACATTAAATATAGGAGGTGTTTTGTGCTCACTTCGGCAGCACATATACTAAAATTGGGATGATACAGAGAAGATTAGCATGTCCCCCGTGCAAGGACGACACACATACACAAAGAAATATAGGACGTATTTTAGTCTACAGTTATACTATAAATGATAACCAGTTCTGCACTCATGTTTTTGTTTGCAGTGGAAATATCATTCTGTAGCTATCTTTCCATGATATGACTGTTATCATTTGCTGCCCAAGTAGAAGTTAAAAGTATTTTTATAGCCTCCACTCTTAATATGCTGAAACCAATTCATTTTTTAGCATGAGAACTACAACAGTTCTGTCTACCCAAATCTTTAAAAGATGAGTCACCCTGAAGACAATCAGGAAAATAAAATAAGTAAAAAAATATATTTAACTGATAAGTAAAAAAGTCCTTTTATTTTAATTTTTTTAGATTTAGAGTGAGACCATATGAAAGCATGAAATTTAAGTATACAGCAGTATTAATTGCTCTTAACATTAATATTATAGTCATTTTATGAATAAGTGCTGGTGATAAGTAGTTGAATTTTATTATTGCCATTATAATTGGAGTCTTTTGTTGCATGTATTTGCTTAATTTTGGTTGTGGGTTTTTAAGCAAATTGAGGAAAATTTTTCCTAAATTAAATTCTATTTGGTAGTTAAGTTGGAAACAAAGAATAAATATTTATGATTAGAGCTTATGAAAGACAAATATTTACCGAGAAAAAGTTATCCAAGGAGGCCTTTTGAATATTCATATATTCACTCGTGTTTTTTAATTAATGGCTTCATATCTTCATATAGTTTCCCTTAGTTGGCTGAGTTTTATAACGCCATGCTTTCATTTTCATTTCCTATAACTGTCTCATTAAAAGAACGTGAGCTATCTACTCATAATTTTTGTTTCACATGCTATTGCTGGAACATTATTTAAAACATGGCATTAAAAAGTTACGTATTCAGCAATTAAACGTATTTATTGAGTTCCTGCTATACACTGGGTATAGAAGAAACACTTGGGGGTTTAATGCCAAGATAGGTACTATTGCTGCTCTAGAATAATTGCTAAGAGCTTCAGTTTTGAAGTGAGATAAAATTGGGTTTGAATTCCAGCTCTGATATTTGGTAGCTGGGTAACTTTGCATAAGTTACTTAACTACTCTGAGCCTCATTTGTAAAATGAAAATAATGAAAATAATATCCATCTCATAGAGTGGTTATAAGGAGTGAACAAGATAATTAATGCAAACCCATAGTGCACTTCTTGGCACAGAGGAAGGTAAGCACTGAGTAAATGGCTGGAGTGAATAGATAATTGTGATATTAGATGCTGTCCCCTATAGAAAAGGGGACAAAGTTTCCATAGAGTACTATGGAACCAAATTGTTGAATTAATATCATCATAGGGTAAAAACCCAATGCTCCAAGAATGCTTGGAGTATATTAGCAATATTTCAGTTCTAAAATTCTGTAACGAAATGGGCATTTTGTTTCCTACTGAATAATGATTTTTCATTTGCACTCTAGGGGATTTACATGGAAAATTAGATGATCTCCTTTTGATCTTCTCCAAGGTAAATGATTATTTTGCTAAATATTTGCGTTTTTGTTGGGGGAGGGCAATCCTAGGGCAGATAACAATATTAGTTTAATTAGGAATATATACAAGTACAGATGTAATATAATAATTTTTATTCAAGAGGCTGAAAGATTTGTATATCCTTTGGGTTTTTCTTACATGTATTTCATAAAAAATTTTTTAACTTAATTTGGGTCTTTGTTCAATATTATTGTTATTTCTATAGCCCTTAAGATTTGTACCTGATTGTATTTATGGTCTTTATTACATCATAAATGTCTACATGGCACAGGATGGGGAGGGAAGCAGTCTGCTTTATTTTATTTTGTTCAGAAGTGAGCATATCACATACCAGTCTTCTCTTCCAATGCACACTAATTATGTATGAAAGGAGTCCCCCATAGTAAGTTCCATGTTGCTCTCTTCTCTACCTGATTTACCATTGTGGGGCTTAGTTGGTCTTCCAGTGCCATGACTCCTCTTCATTTCTTGGGTTTTGGTGGTGGGAGCCCACACAGAGGGCACAGAGCAGCTTGGTCTGCATGGAGTTTCTCTGCATCTCTTGGATTGGAGTCAATTCTCTCTCTGAGCCAGCAGTTGTCAACTGAATGTTTGCTTCTGGAATGAATGCATGTAAAAAACCGATCCTGTGGTGACTCCTGCCTTCACATTGGTACCCCTTTATCTCTTTTTGATTAATGTGTCATCCCCACAACTAGCATGTTGAATAATTAGGCACAGCATAGGTGTCTCAGATGGATGGAAATAAAATAGATTCTGATTATTATGATGGTTAATCAATTCTACTCTTTGGAGACTGAGAGCTTGAGTAAGCCACGTAACTTCATAAACCTTCATTTTTCTTTTGGCTGCAATATTTTTGAGTTTCCACCTCATAAGAGATTGTCTTGTGAATAAAATAATATACATATCCAAAAGCATTTTTAAGTACTAAGTTATAATAGAAATGAAAGATTTCCATGTTGTTTGTTCAGAATGGAAGCTTGGAAGGAATGGAGTAGACCAAGCCAGGAGTAGATGAATGGAGCTGGCACTTAGGAGGCAATTCAGTTGAGACTGTGGGAGGGCTAAGCAAGGCTCTAGAGCATGATAGCCAGAGAGTGGGGTCAGAGGAAATAGGATGCTGCCCAGGTAATGGCTTGGTATCAGGAAGTCCAGCCAAAGGTTTGCTGGTAGGGAGCTGAGGGTGCAGGTAAAAGAGCAGTTCTAGAGATCAGCCCCAGACCCAAGCTGGGCAGGGAAGGAAGAGAAGCCAGGATGGGCCAATCAATGGAAAAATGGGAGGATTGATGGACTGGCATGTTCTCTGAGGTCAGGGAGCAGGCTGACTGGGGTGAGGGCCTTAGAAAGCAGGATGGGTGGGAAGTTGCAAGGGGAGTGATCCTAGGGGATATGAATGGGTCCAATCTGGGGTCCAGAATGTGGGTAGCTGAAGTGAATGAAAGAGAATAGTAGACATGAAGAGGTCAAGCCCATGGAAAGCAGGTGTATTAAATGGGTTTGTGACAGGACCAAGAGATGGGGAGCAAGCGAAGGAAGGTTAGTCACAGGTGGTGGGCCTGGAAGGAATAGAGGCTTTTACCTGAGACTGGCAAAGTGGTGATGTGAGTGGTGCTAAGGAGCAAGTAGACCCTCCCCCACACCTGACCCTGAGGTATCCACCCTGTGGAAGAATGGGTCCTTTCCTTCCGGAGGGCTGCAGGAGCCAGGAGTCCAGCAGTGTCTTTAAGGATGGCCCAGATTTCCAGAGGGAAGTCTTTCCAAATGAGTTGAAGGCAGAAGGGAGTTTACTTACCATGAAATGGGGATTCTACTGGCCAAACTGGAAAGCTGTGGATAGAGGTAGAAACGATAGACTGGTGAGAGGACACCAAGGAGTTGCACAGTTTGGGGAATGGCATTTGTGTAACTTTACATAGCACCATATAAATGTTCAGAAGTTCAGTCCTGCTATTGTTGACAATTACAGTCTGCAGAGGGTGGAGGGGGCAGAGATATGTGGGGAATAACCACAACAGAAAACCTGGTAATTGTTTCTCTAGTGGTTTTGAGAAATACATAAAAAAGAAAATAGTTGAGTAAATTAAATGGGGAAAGTGACTTCCAAGGCATTTAGAAAAGAAAATTTCTCAAGAGGTAGTTGAAGATATTAAGGTGTGATCAGGGAAAGGCCTCTGGAGTAGATATGAGAAAAGAGAGAATTCCCACATGTTCCTTTAATTCCATTGGTAAAACTATATGGAACATATAAAACTGGAAGGTGCTAATGTAAAGATTGAACAGGAGGAGGTGGGTGGTAAGAAGTACTATAAAAAGAACTAAAGGTGAAAACATAATTTTTACATGAAAGCAAGAAATATTTTGAGTTAACCAATGACAGTGTTCAGGAAGTAGAGATGGGGAGCCCAGTGATGAAAGAGTGGGCACTATTATTTGGTATGGATTTGGGTGGGGGGGTGAGGAGGTTGTTTGGAAAGCAGAAGTCTGCAAGAGCCATGAATTAGAATTTTACAGGCTTGATTGAGAAGCAGGTAAAATGCATCTTAGTTGTGGAATAAACCACATGCACCAGAATCTTGAAATTGCCTGGTTTAAAGGGGAAAATAGAGGGAAGAGGCCTGGATGACAGCAGGTTCCACTTGAAGAAACTGAAAAGATGGTGTCTGAGAAGGAAGAATGACCTGGTGTGCTTACTGTGATGGTGAGTCACTTAGCTTCCGGGCAATGAGTGTCCTAAGTTAAAGACTGAGAAAGAAAAGGGCTGGACAGAGATGTCTCAGGAAGCTATGCTATTTGATGATCTCTAACTTGTAAAAATCAGCATTTTGCCTTTTTTTCTTTCTCATTTTTTTAATCCGAAGTTTAAATGAGGAATGATGATAGATGGCAGAGTATAGGCGATAGTACTTCCTAAATCCTTGAATACAAACTGTTCAGGAAACAATGTTTTTACATGAATACAGAGATGACTGTGATACCCCACCTGTCCAGAGGTCAAACTCCCATCTACTTTACTTATTTTTTATCTTCACTTATCACTTCTACAAAAACCCAGAATTTAGTAAAAAGGGTCTCTAAGCTCTTGAAATTCTTGTCACAAATCCAGTGCTCTTTACTCACAGGAGAGGCCCTAGGCCCTTACTCAAAGACCAGTGAGCAAATATCAGTGAAACCTTATCTGACAGGTTTCCTGCAAGTTTGCCAGTCTGCCCACCTCCCCTACCAGGTTAGGAAGTGGGAAGGGAAAGACGAAAGTGAGATACAGTGACAGTGATGAAAAGTAAAGCTCTTCCTGACAGGAGATCTAGAACTCTAAAAATGAGACAGGAAACGAAGTAGTAATCTTCAGGGATCTGGGGTTGTGTTTATAGGGAAGAGGAATCTGTAGTTTTCAGAGGGGCCTGAGGGCATGCTTAGCTGATGTGCCTGCATGGTCAAGATGGTTTCAAGTTCTAGGGTGTATACTTTGTTAAGAAGTAAAGAAACAAATGGCACTTTTTAAAAACTCACAGCCAAAGTGGTTCAAGTAATTTTAAAACGTATTCTAGCTTTTAAAGGAATAAGCTTCAGTGATCTGGAAAATTCATTTCAGCAATGCTTACAGTATTACCAAGTATCATTATTGGGTCTTAGCGGGGGAAAAAAGGAAAGATTAGTTGAGATAAGAGTAATGGGCCAGGAAAGTAGATGAGGAGGAAAGGAAGAACGTCTTAAAATGAGGAGAAAGGTGGGGAGGGGTGGATTTCTCTTTTTGGCATCAGATACAGAGGTTGCCTGTGCAAGGATTACAACAGGTGCTCTGACCCAAGCAATCACTTGATTGCTTCAGGAAATGGTCGCGTTTCCGTGCCGGTGGCTGATTCTCGCTGTGATACTCAGTGCATCAGCAACGCGCTGCATCACGGTGACCGGCAAAGCCCTGCATGTGGTGCTCGCCTCTGGAGCACACAGCATTGAACCGCCTCACTGTGAGCCATGGGCTAGCTGTCTTCTGTTTAGAAGCAGCCAGTGACCATGCTTTAACTGATCCTTATTTAATTTATTATTGAAAATGAAAGAAATTTATTATTATTTATTAACATTATCAACTTCTCTTTATTTTATTTATGAAAATTATTTTTAGTTTATTCAAGTTCTGATTGCACTTGAATGACAGGGAATAGTTTGGCAAACTACATCCTGTTGGAGATTTTTGGAGCTATAAATGACCCAGTTTATATTATGCTCTGACTGATTCTTCTCCATCAACCCAAAATAGAAACCAGGAAAACCTCAGGCTTTGAATTCAGGCAAAATTGTAATTCATCTTTACGATGGTGTTTTGCTAGACAATTTCTTCCTCATCAGTTCTTTTATACAGTATAGGATGAGTAGGCTGCAGGGCTGGGGCTGGCCCAAGGCCAACCAAAGGCATAGCCTGAGAGGAAGAGTTATAATGTAGGATCCCCCTGAGACACCTCGCCATATTTTTTCATTCAAGTGGTTGGTTTGGTTTAAGACTTCTATTGTTATCCAAGTCATATGTAAAAGGGAATCTGTCCACTAATTTATGCTTTCAGTAAACTTCTATCTGGTCCCTACAGTGTTCAAGGCACTATATAAACTGTGGAATGATACAAAGATGAATATGAAGTTCATTTGTTTTATGTATATGTATTAAACACCTATTATGAATGAGGTACTCTGCTAAGGGTTGGTGATACTGTATGACAGTTTTTGGCTCCAAAGACATCACAGTTTAGTGAAGGAAGGTCGACTAATAAAACAATAGGACAGTTCAGGATGGGACACGTTATGACTGGGATAAGCATGAGGCTCCAAGGGAGCACATTGGAGGGGCATCTAACCTCATGGGAGACTTCCTGGAGGAGGTGACATTTAAGACAATCAAAGAATTTTAGTAATTTAGTAAGTGCCTAAATCATGAAGGAAAGTTTTGAAGGATTGGAAAAGATTTTATTCCCATATACTTTTTGTGATGCACTGCAATAAATGATGAGATTCACACTAATGATTGTTCTTGATTATTTTGAGATCTTGGGTTCTTTAATATTTAGTTGTTCTTAAAAATTATGTCATTTAGCACCTTAAGCCAGACATTTTCAGATCACAATCCTATCTGGGTTTGAAAAGAATTCTTTCCTCTGGGTGCCACACTGTTAACCATGTCAAACCTGTGCTAAAGGGCATCTGAGCTTTATATGGCTCCAGTATCATCAAGTGAAGCAATTTACATAGCGTTAGTTAGGCCATATTTTTAGATTTTATTTTCTGAACAAGTTAATTTAAATCAGCCACTTTTGCTTAATTGGAGTGACCAATTTGAAATACTTCATTCAGAGCCTTAGCCTTGCTAACATTGTAAGACATTTTTCCTCACTGAAAACAAAGCTTGAAATTTTAGATCAAGTATTGGCAAATTATTTTGTTAAATTCATGCTGTGAATGGAGACCTCCTGAAGCTGAAAAAGAGATGCACATGGACAGAGGGAAGCTAATGAACTCTTATCCCTGTCGGTGTCATATTGACACTGTCCATTGGAAGCTGTGCCACCTTGGTTTGTTTTTTCCTTTTTGTCTTCCCTACTATCCTCACCCCCCCCCCCCCCCATGCCTGTGATTTTCCAGTGGAGAAGCTCATTAAATATTTTCTTTTTTCTCTATCACTGATATGCTTCACTCTGCCACAGTAGTCAATTCTTTTCCTCTGGAGATTAACTGTAGCATGTTGCAATTAGAAGAACAGACCTCTAAAATAGGATTTGCAAAAGATATAAAAATTGAAATAATGTGGAGTTGAGGCCCAGAAGTTACTGTATGATGTGCGCAAAAATGTCCACAAAAATTGGGGTACCTTCTAGATGTCTGTTGTAAAGTGCTTCAGTAGGAAATAGGTGACAATATAGGGAAACATCTTGTTTTGTCTCTGTTCAAGTTAATTAATTGTAGTCTGCTGTTTTTTGCCAGGCAGGTCATCCGAATGCTGTTCAGAGTTGTGGTTACCCTGGGTTTTCAATATTTGTCAACCTCATTTCCATTGTCATAGATGGTTTATTGTTTATCAGCTGCAGAATAAGCCAGAGTTTGGTTTTCTGGAACTAAGTGAAGAATGGGCATAGCAGTAGTTTTTGCTTCTTTGCAGGAAACCCAGAAAATCTCAGTAATCAGAAGCCTAAATATTCTAGAGACTTATGTCCCAGGAGACTTAGTTCCTCACCCTTTTATCTGTTTTCCAGTTCCCTTATTGTTCTAAGACTAAAACGCATTTGACTCAGACTATATAAAGTAATATGACTAATCCTGAACCAACAGGGCAGATCTATACATCCAAATGAGTCTTGCTTTCTTGGGAGCAGTTGACGTAAGAGGCTCAACATGTATACACATTTAGAACTCCTTTTAGAATCACTTTCAGAGACCGATATATTCTATTGAATGATCTTCATTATCACAAATCTCAGTCTTTTGACAACGTGTGTGACTTTGAAAAGGTTAAAACTCATTGGGTGTCAAGCGTGCTGTATAAGATGGATGGCCCAGTTGACCATTATTATTTTTGGCTTAAAATTAGGTTTGACTAAAGAAATTCGTTATTCTTTGCTCATAGTAGAAATAAAATACTTATAAACAAAGTTTGGTTTAACTGGAGATGAGTAAGTTCTAATACAAGAAAATTTGTCGTCACAACTGAGAACATGTTTACCATCCAAATATAATAAGTATAATTTTAGACTATTGAATGCTTCTCTCAAATTTTGATATTATGGTTTTATGAAATGAACTGGAGAGATTTCCATCTTTTTCTATAGTTTGGAACTTAAATCTCCAGTTCTCAAACTTGGCTATACATTGGAATCACTCAAGGAATTGGGGGAAAAAATATTGATACCCGAGTCCCACTCCCAGAGATTCTGATGGACACCTGCGTATGTTAAACAGCTCCCCAAGTGATTTTAATGTGCAACCAAGGAAAGGAACCATTGGTTTAAATAACATTGAAACTATTTGCTCTTGCCCAGCGGGGTGGCTCAGTTGGTTGAGCTTCATCCTGTGCACCAAAAAGGTTATGGGTTCGATTTCTGGTCAGGGCACATATCTGGGTTGCAGGTTCAATCTCTGGTTGGAGCTAATATGGGAAGCAACTGATTAATGTTTCTCTCACATCACTGTTTCCCTCTCTCTCCCTTCCTCTCTCTCTAAAACCAATTTAAAACATATCCTCAGGTGAGGATTAAAAATAAAAAACTGTTTGCTCTTGAAAATTGAGAGAGCTTTGCTGTAAAGCCACATGGAGCCAATGCACTGTTTAAGTTTTCTACTTCTTTTCAATCAGTTTTAGTAGTTTCTAATTTTCAAGGAAATCCTCAATTTTTCTAGATTGTGAAAGTACATTGCCATGGATGTTGATAATTATATATTTTACCTGTTTATAATTCTTTTATTTATATCTTCAATCTTTGTGTTTGTTTTCTGATCTTTAATATTGCTGTGTAATAAATTGCCTCAATACTTAGCAGCTTAAAACTACAAACATTTAGTACCTCACAGTTTCTTTGGGTCAGAAATTTGAGTGCAGCTTAGCTGGGTGGTTCTGGCATAAGGTCTCTTATGAATGGAGCAGTCAAACTATTGGCCAGGGATATAGTCATCTGAAAGGTTGAATGGGGCTGGAAGACCCATTTCCAAGATTGCTAACTCACAGGGCTGTACGCACAGCATTTCAGTTCTTTTCTGGCTATTGGCAGAACAGCCACATGGGCCTCTCCATAGTGTTCATGAGTATTCTCATGACATAGCAGCTGGCTTTCCCCAGAGTGAGTGATCTAAGAGAGAGAAAGCAGGCAGAAGGTTGCAGTGTCTTTTTTAACTTAGTCTCCAAAGTTGTACACCATCACTTCTGGTTTTTTTCCTATTAGAAGCAAATCACTAAGTCCAGTCTACATTCAAGAGATGGCAAATGAGGCTTCACCTTTTTTTTTTTTAAACTGAGATGGTTTTATTAGCTTATTCATGCCTTCTTTTTTAAAAAAATTATCTTTATTGTTGAAAGTATTACAGATGTTGCCTTTTTTTCTCCATTGTCCCCCTCCCCTCGCGCCCCTCCCCCCAGGCCTTCACCACATTGTTGTTTGTGTCTGTGGGTTATGCATATATGTGTATAAGTTCTTTGGTTAATCTCTTCCCCTCCCCTCTCCCCTTCCCTCTGAGATTCATCAGTCTGTTCTATGCTTCTGTGTCTCTGGATCTATTTTGTTCATTATATTCCACATATGAGTGAGATCATGTGATATTTGTCTTTGACTGGCTTATTTCGTTTAACATAATATGCTCCAGTTCCCTCCATGCTGCCTCGAAGAGAAGAGATCCTTCTTTTTTACAGCTGCACAGGCTTCACCTTTTAAAGGGAGTGTCAAAGAATTTGTGATATTATTTTAAACCAATAGTTCAATCTGAATATTTTACTGTTTGTATTTTTAAACAATTTCTTCTTGCATTTGTAGTAGTCAAATACATGAAGCAAAAACTTGTTCTTTTTTGTATTTAATACAAGTTTATGAATTACATATTTTTCATAAAGTCCCTCTTAATGTGATGTAATGTTACTTTGTGATACTGTTTAGCACTTAAAATTCCACTTTGGTATTTATATTTGAATTTTTGCTTTTTCTTTGTTGCATTTACCCTGTTTTCAACTTTCTTTTCTCACAAACTATACCTGAGTTTTGTGTTTTAATGTAGTCTGGTAATCTTACTAGTTTAAAGGTAAAATTTTAATCCACTCACATTTAGTATAGCAACAGATATTTTTGAAAATCTTTCTTTTTGTTTACTATTTATTTCACTTTGGTTCATCCTCTTCTTTTCCTTTGTGCTGTTTTGGTGAAGTTTTTTTATTTTTATTGTTGTTTTCTTTGACAGTTTTACTGCACTTTCCCATTCAATGAATGGGAATTCCCATTCATTGGTTAACTTCCCATTCCTGACATTTTTAGTAAATAATGTGTGTGTGTTTCTCAAATAGCTATAACTTTATTTTCCCACCATTATTTTCTCTCTCCTCCAATAAGATAAATGTATTTTTTTCACACTTTCCCATATATGTCCCACATTCAGATGAGATTTGTAGAGAGTTTTACTTTTCTCCCTTCACCCCTGCTCCCTGCAAATACTAGCAATTGCTCATGCCATATTTTTAGTTCTTGACCATTATTAGGTTTTCCTTCATAGTATGCCTTTTCTGTTTCTTAGTACTTAAATGCAAGTCCCTGCACTATCACTATTGATTTATATTTAATTATATATTGCAAGGGTCATTGTTCACATCTGTATTTTTTCCTTTTGCTCTTTTCCTGGCTTGAGGACTTTTTATGGTTACTGCTGTTATTTGGTTAGAGTATTTTCTTGAGTGTTTTCCTCTATAGGACATGTGGATGCTATATTCTCTGAATGCAGGGACTTTGTATTGTTTACTTCTGTGTTTCTAACACCTGAAACTGTCTCTAGTACATAAAAAGCAACCAATACATGTTCATTTCTTGTGGTTATTAGATTACTACATATTCACATGTCTTTCTTCCACCCCAAAGAACATTTATGTTGTTGGCATTTGATATTTCACATATCTGCAAGTATTTTCTATCACCATGAGAAATTAATGATGTCTTAGCCAATATAGAATTGTTGGTTCATAGTCCTTTTCTCCCTTTAATTTGTAGTTTTAATTCTACTATCTTCTATCTCCCACTACTACAGGTAAGGAGTCTGATGCCTGGATGAGCCTTTTCCCTGTGTAATTTGTTCTTTCTGTCTGGCAGCTTCTCAGACTTTTACCAGGTAATAGGATATTTTCCCCCATCAGTTGTGCATAGGAGTCATGAGCTCTTTCAAACTTCAGGCTGAAGTCTGTTTTTTGTGTTTGTTTGTTTGTTTTTTAAATAGATTTTTATTGATTTCAGAGAGAGGAAGGGAGAGGGAGAGAGAGAGAAACATCAATGATGAGCGAGTCATTGATCAGCTGCCTCCTACACGCCCCCTGCTGGGGATAGAGCCCGAAATCCCGGCTTGTGCTCTGACCGGGAATCGAACTGCAACCTCCTGGATCATAGGTTGCTGCTCAACCACTGAGCCATGTGGGCCAAGCTGAAGCCTGTTTTTAACCATAGAAAATCCCCTCTTGTTTATGTAATTATTGCCTTTTCTCCATCTGTTCCTTTCTCCTGATTCTGGAATGCTTATTATTGGCATTTTAGTTCTCTTGGCTCTGAATTCTAATCTCTTACTCATGATTTTCATCATTTTCCTTTTTGTTCTGTGTGAGAGATTTTTTATCTGCTTGCTCTTTAAGGCCAATAATGTATTTTCCAACCATTCTTTCTCTTACTTAGCTCTAACTGAGTGATATTTTAAATTTGAATAGCACATTTTAATGTCAATAATTAACATTTTATTCTTTATTTTCCTCTTATTTATTTTTAAATAAAGTCTTCTCCAGCAGCCCTGTCTCATTAGGGGACAGGACTTTAGCAGGTCAGGTTGGTCTGCCTCTTTCTGGTTACTGGATCCTTAAGTGCTAGGTTATTTCCATTTTCTATTTTCTGCTTAAGCTAGGTTAAGCCTCTCCATAGTTGGAGGCACAACTCCTGCATCAAGAGAAAGTCTCTATGTTCCTAGGTGTCCCTAAATGTGTTTGTGTTCTTTTAGCTTGAGAGACATGGAAGAAGTTCCTCTATGCTTTTTCTAGTAAGATCCCCGAACCAGGACCACATACATGGTCTGAGTCAAAGTCTCCCCTAATCAAGGGACCCACAGGTCCCCTCAGGCCTAGTTCTTCTATGTTCTCACCCCAGGGCTCTCTGCTGCTGCTCTTCTAGCCCTCTTCAGGGGTGGATACCCCAACAGAGTCTCTAGCCTCCAATACTTCTCAGACTCCTCCAGCTTCCTCATCCCAGACAGCTGAAGGCTGGGGGAAGGAAGAGCATGAGAGATGGAGAAACCTTCACTTTTTCTTTAGTTTTGATGAGTAGTAGCCTATATTTCTGCAACTAGCTTATGCTACCTAAGGCCAGTGTGAATAAAGTTCCTTGAATTAATGTATAAGAAAATGCAAAATAATGGGATCTTAAAATTAGAAATAACACGGAGTTCATAACAAAATGAATCTCTTAATTTATATGATGCTTTATGGTTTTTATGCAATTTTATCCACACAGCCTCACTTGAATTCAAAAGTAGTCCTGTATAGTAAGTATGGAAGTTATCGTCCCCATTTTACAGATGAGGAAACTACAGCTCATAAAGATTAAATAACTTGCCTAAGGACACATGGGTAATAGTGGAGCGGGACTAGAGAATAAGTCTTCTTATTTCTTACCCAGAACACTATACTACTGATTGCTTGTTTGTTTTCAGTTGCCTTCAGAACATTGCATAATGTTCAATCATATTGCGTAATGATTTCTGGAATCCCTAAGTTATATGTTGTAACCAGTATTATTTTTTCAACTATTTTTATTATATTGATACGAATAATTCAAATGTATATAAACACTAGGACAGTGAGTGTAAAGTAGTAAGATTTTCTTACATAATTTGAAATCTAACAAAAGAGGAATTTCAAAATAGTTTGTAAAAGGATTAATATGACTAGAATATGTGTATTATTTCTTGAAGGTAACTTTTGAAAGAGGACATACATTTGGATAGATGAGTACTTTCACTTTCTCTTTGTAATGTATTTTTTAAACATTTAAACTAATCTTACTGTGCAATAGAGATGCATTCAACCTTTTCTCTATCAGGCCTGGTAGGCATGAGATGTTTGTTTTGTCTTAGAGTTTAGTAGCACAGAAGTAAAGGAATCAATAGTTCTTATAAACACCAGACCGTTGTCCTGATCCCAGTTATTTTTCATGCTAACACTGTGTTTAAAATTATTATCTCATACCCAGGAGTGATAATCAAAATATTTAACAACTAATATGGCCTAGTCAGTGAGCAGTGAGAGCACATACCAGCTATCAGTACTGAGTGTGATTGTATCAGAGTGTACTGCTGGTATCTCAGCCCTGCTCCCAATTACACGGTGCCTTCCTTACACGTTCCTGGGGACTTTCCTATCCATTCTCATTTGATCTGGGGGTGGGGTGTAGTGTCATCCTCTTTTTGCAGTTTGAAGGACTCACACACAGCCCAGAGAAGTTAAACATAGGGCCACTTAGAAGTTTCCCTCTTTTCCAGGGAAAAGGAAAAAAGAATAGAGATTTTTTTTATAGGACAAGTATCAGCTCCTTTCAGAGAAAACTCATAGTGGGTGGTGGGTAGAATGAGTAACCCCCCCCCAGCCCCCATTATTTTCCTGTACCAAGTTAATTCTTCACTTTCAAGGTCCCTTGCAGGAGATGCCCGCCCTGGAAGCATAAAACTGACTCAAGCAACTGAGCAGATTTTTCCCAATGGAAGAACTGATTCAGTTTCTTTCTCCATGTTCACAGGGACATTAAGTCCAAAGCCTTACTTTAAAAGTACATTTCTGTAACTGCTTGTTTTCCCCTTTCTTCTTCTTCCACAGAACGGCCTCCCCTCACAGTACAACCCATATGTTTTCAATGGTGATTTTGTAGATCGAGGAAAATATTCCATCGAGATCTTAATGATCCTGTTTGTGAGTTTTCTTCTCTACGGCGATGACCTGTGCTTAAACAGAGGGAACCATGAAGATTTTTTGATGAATATGAGGTAACCTAGGCCTTTAGATTCCCTCTTTTGTTTCCCATTCTGGAAAATTCTATCATATTTAGTTCCTAGCAAAGAGAGGTGAATGTGGAGAAGCAGAGATGAGGATAATCTCAGTTCTTACCCGTTAGAACCCCTAGTCTCCTACTGAGTGAGTGTACATTGTTCTTTTCTTCCAGTTCTGTTCATCCTTCCCCCTTCTGTTAGGTTCTTTCTTACCCTCCCATGCCCACCCTTCACAGTCCAGATTGTGTGCTGGGTCGATGTGCTAGGCCAGGTTTGGAGGTGTGGTAGGTTCTATGAGCAGGCTTCGACGGAATCATTCTGTTGCTACCCTTTTGCCTTGTCTCATGTGTTGTTTCTGAAACTAGTCACTGTGTTATTCACTGATGTATATATTTTTTATGACATGGTAATCATTTCTGGCACAGTTGTTCATGTACATATTGGAGAACAGCTGTAACATGCCATTCCAACTATCTGGCTCGCTGGAGATTTGAGGAATACAGATTAGGTAAATGGTTTACCAATTTTTACTGAAAGGTCCAATAGGTAATAGATGTTCCCCTTTCCCTTCTTTCTTCTTTTTCTTCCTCTTCCCTCCTCCTCTTTCACCACTTTCCTTCCTCCTCCTCCTCCTCCTCTTCTTTTTTGTTTTATTTTTGTTGCTTGTTTTATGAGAAACAGGAACCAGTTTGCCCAAGGGCAGTAAGAAGGCATGGCATGTTTCATGTTTTTGGGTCTGGGCTTTTGGGTGCCTTGATCAAAACTCAGCAACTGATTAGTTTTGTCTTTTGGGCATTTTGGTACCTGGCCAGAGTACAGGATTTTAATTCTAATTCTTAGGTATGGAAGCAAATGCCAAGACTGAAGAAAAAAATTTCAAGACTGTTGTTAAAGGCTCATTATATGTAATAAAGCTCAATACTTTTATTTGAGCATGACATTTATCCTTTCATTTATTCATTTAGCCAATCATATTTATTTAGTGCCTACAATGGTT
Source organism: Miniopterus natalensis (assembly GCF_054644295.1). Taxonomy (NCBI): domain Eukaryota; kingdom Metazoa; phylum Chordata; class Mammalia; order Chiroptera; family Miniopteridae; genus Miniopterus; species Miniopterus natalensis. The sequence goes on along the minus strand of NC_142103.1, from coordinate 97,282,759 downwards.
AATGAAAGAGATATGGCTGCCCAGCCGGGCGTGGCTCAGAGGTTGAGCATCAACCTAGGATTCAGGTGATCAGGGTTCGATTCCTGGTCAGGGCACATGCCCAGGTTGCGGGCTTGATCCCCAGTGGGGGGCGTGCAGGAGGCAGCCGATCAATGACTGTCTCATCATTGATGTTTCCATCTCTCTCTTTCCCTCTCTTTTCCTCTCTCTGAAATCAATAAAGATATATTTTTTTTAAAAAAAAGAGACATGGCCACTGCCCTCATAGAATTTACATCTAGCAGGCAAGACACATATTGAGCAGGTTTTTCAAGTGTGGTGAGTTTGTAAAGTGGGGGATCCAATTTGTCTGAGAGGTGACAGAAGGTTCTCCCAAGGGAGTATGGCATTAGTCTGAGCCCTGAAAAATGAATTAGGCGATCAAGAGAAGGCCATGGTGTTTCACAATGAGGGGACAACATATGCAAAGCTTAAGACAAGACTTTTTAGACTTCAAAGAACTTCAGGAGGGCAGGAGCAGAGACTGATGGACAGGATGGTGTGTGATAGGGTTGGAGACATAAGAAATGGTTGGATCATGCAAAAGGATTTGGATTTTCTTCTGAGGACAACAGAAAGTCATTGGAGAGTATAATAAAATTTGTGTTTTAAATGCAGCAGGAGAGTTAATTGGAGAGGGGCAAGAGTGTATATGGGGAGACCAGTTAAGAAGTAGTTGAAGAGTAGGTACATGATGGATTCTCACTTAGACTAGGGTGGTGGGGATGGAGATGCAAAGAAGTGGACAGAAGAGGAGTTTAGGCAATGATGATTTTAAGGCTTGTGACATGGTATGAAGGACTTGAAAGAGGAGAGAATCAAGGATGATCTCTAGGTTCTTGGCTTGAGTTTGGGGGTACATAGCATCATTCACAGATACTGGGAACATGAAAAGAGGAGAAGGTTACGATGAGAGAGAATGATGAGTTCAGTTTGGGGAAAGCTGATTTGAGGCGCTGTTGAGTATACATGTCCAGAGCTCAGAAATGAAGTGTGGGCTGGAGCATTGTCCTGGAGTATTGGAATATAGGTAGTATCTGCGGCCCTGGGCAAGGATGTGATGTCCAAGGGAGAGAGGGAAGGGAGAAGAGGGCCTGGGACAGAATCTGAAGGAACTCCTAACATTTAAGGCAAGGTAGAGGAGAACTTGGCAAAGGAAATTCACAGTAGCTAGAAAGGTAGGAGGAAAACCAGGAGAGTTTACTGTCACACAATCCAAGAGAAGAAAAATTTCCCAGAAGGACTGTGTAGTCAGTTGTATTTAGTGTTTTAGAAAGAGCAAGAAAGATGAAGACTATAAAGTGTCCATTGGATTTAAGAACATGGACACCTTTGGTGAGTACAAGACTGAAATCATCTCAGAAAACATAATGTTACACTGTAGAAGCCTGACATATCATGATTTGCATAGAAACCTGGAGTGAGTATGTTGTGTTCCAACTTCACTGTGTTGGGTATTAAGGGTATATACTATTATGCTAAGGCAAGGAAAAGTAATTGAAGAAAATTCCCATTATTAAATCTCCCTTAGTGACTGCTATTCAGGCTCTAAAATTCCTGACACTTTCTATTAAAATCTTCAATACCATTACATGAATTATATCAGAGAGACTATACAGAGCCAACTTGTTTATCTTCTAAGCTTTTCTTAGTCTTTGTTCAGTCTTTTTTCCTCTCCATATCATTCATTTACTATAAGATATAGGCTGTCTGAGAAATTCTATGTAAACTAAAAGCATTTTCCCACACAGCTTCCCCTAGCTTCCACATTCTTCTCTGAATACTTGCAGCACTAACACACCTATGCTTACCACATATTTTTTAAGTTGTCTCGTGATAGTTTCACAAAAATTTATCTTCTTTCGCCAAGTATACTACAAGCTCCTTGAGGATAGGGGTGAAGTCATTGGCTGCTTTTGTTCTTTCCCATCATGTCTAGCAAACACTTGGGTAAGTAATAGTCAGTCCCAACTAAAGTCTAGTTTCTTAAGTTGTTGACATTTGTGATAGTGAGGTATCAAGGCCTCCCGTTTTTGCATGACTCACACAAGTAGCAGTTATCAACATTTAATTAAATAGCTTAAATCCCCCCCCTCTTTTTTTTTCTCCAGGTATGGCTTCACAAAAGAAGTCTTGAATAAATATAAGGTAAGACTCATACTTTTAAAAAAAACTCTTTGCTGTCTATCCATAGAAGTAAAAAAGGAGCCTTCAGGAAGGGTGTTGGGTGAACTAGTCAGAATCCATAGCAATAAAAGCGCAGCAGGAAGCCCTGGCCATGGTAGAGGCTTAATTTTCTTCCTGGACTAAAACAAGCTTTTTCAGTGTGACTTTTATAAATTTCAGCATAGATACAGACATATTCCATTGTTTTAAAGGTACCTGGGATTTGTTTTACTCAGGTATGGTGAAACATGCAGATATGAAAATAGCTGTCCTAAATGAAAAGGCTTTATTCACAGTTACCAGGAAACAGGAGGCACAGCACACCACATTGGGGGGCCACATGGTGAAGCACCACGGTTGGGCAGAAGGCAGAGGCAGTGAGAGGGAAAGCCTGTTCCTTGTGTTTTCCCTGGGAAGGAATGTGGAAGGCAGTGTAAGCAGGTTTAGGATTAGCTATTTTGAGTAATTTCAGCCCCATAAAGGAGGTGTTTGGGGGTGTGGGCTCTTAATTGGTTGGCTTGCCTATGAAAGGCGAGTCATTTACTATCTTTGAGAATTAGCTAGCCCTGGAAGGGGCAGTCTCAAAAATACAGAATAAAAAGAAAGACATGATTAATGCATGCTAGTGCATTAGTGACCCTGTGCTGACTTCCTTTGGGTGGCATGAAAACAGTTTTCCTTTTTGTTCCTACGTTGAAAATATTCAATAAACTTGAACCCATCAGAAAAACGAATCTCATTCAAGCTCTTACTTACAGATACATGGAAAAAAAATCCTACAAGTCTTGGAAGACGTTTTTGCCTGGCTGCCACTCGGTACAATTATTGACGATGAAATCCTGATTATGCACGGTGGGATATCAGAGTCCACAGATTTGAATTTACTACATCATATAGAGAGAAACAAAGTAAGAAGGCTGTTTACATGAATCTTGTCTCAGAGATTTATAAGGGGACATATACGTCTTTTTTTCATTTATTATTTTGTACTCATTTGTGTTTGAGTGGCTGTTGTAACTGAAAAGATTGGTACAAATTTTAGAAAATCTATGATCGTATGGTAAGGAACTAAATGGGTAACTTCTCTATATGGGAAATTTTAAAAAATTGATTTTAGCCCGGCCGGGCGTGGCTCAGTGGTTGAGCTGCGACCTAGGATCCAGGCGATCGCGGTTCGATTCCCGATCAGGGCACATGCCCAGGTTGTGGGCTCGATCAGTGACTCTCTCATCATTGATGTTTCTATCTCTCTCTCTCCCTCTCCTTTCCTGTCTCTGAAATCAATAAAGATATATTTAAAAAATAAATAAATAAAAATAAAAAACTGATTTTAGAGAGGGAAGAAGGGAGAGAGAATGAGAGATAGAAAGAGAGAGAGAGAGATGTGAGAGAAACACATCCATTGGTTGCCTCCAGTACACACCCCAGCCGGGGATTAGACCTGCAGCCTAGGTACATGCCCCGACCAGGAATCGAACCCGGCATCTTCTGGTGCACAGGATGATGCTCCAGCCAACTGAACCACGCCTGCCAGGTCTATATGGGAAAATTTTAAATTCATGATGAAAGTGGGAAAATAAGGAAATGTTGGCATTTCATATAGTTTCTAAAAGTGAAAAATCCTGATTTTTAAAAATGAAAATCTCTAATATTGTGGTAAAATATACATTACATAAATTTACAACTTTAACCAATTTTAAGTGTACAGTTCAGTGGCAGTAAAGGTGTTCACATTGTTTTGTAACCATCACCAAAATCAGTACCATTCATTTTCCAAACTTTTTATCTTCTCAAACTGAAACTATATACACATTATCACTAACTTCCCATTCCCTCTCCCCAGCCCCTGGCAACCACCCTTCTACTTTTTGTCTCTATGAATTTGACTACTCTAGGTGCCTTACATAAGTGGAACCAAACAGCACTTGATTTCTGAATTGATATGATTTCCCTTATAATATACTCCAAATGGCGCAGGGTAATATTTTTGGAAATATTTTTAAACCTAAGTAATCGTATTAAAAACAATGGAAACAGACCAGGGACATGTATAAAACCTCTGAGGGAAGTGGTTGTGTGGGGCCTGTGCAGCTCCCACCCTTCGTGAAAGGCTCCTTTGGCTGGGCTTTGCAGAACGTCTGGAGTTGTCTTCCTCCTGTAGCAGCCAGGTCCCCAGACCAGGGGCTTAGGGGGTACCTCATGGGCATGAGGACCAATAGCAGCCCTGGAGCCAGATGATCACATATGGTCCTAGTGAAAAACACAAACCCTTACCCCTCAGGGCTGATAACCTACTTCCAACCAATCTAGGCAAGTGGGATCTAGAGCTGGAATTTAATTTGATGTAGACAGAAATGTGACTCCTATTCACCTTGAGTTTTTGGAGCCCTTATACCTTTATATACATATGAATGATAATATTGTTGCTAACCTCTCATCCTTTTAATTTCAGCTTAAATATACTCCTCTGCATAGCGTTTCCACAACGTGCAGACTAGATCAAGTTCCCTTTTACATGCTCTTAGGCCATTGTATATATCCTTCATAACAGTTAGCAAAATTAAATAAAGAACTGTGGTACTGTTTGTTTACTATCTTCCCCCGCTTCTCTAGTTTACTGATAAAACCCCAGCATTCCCAGCATCTAAGATGTAGTAAATACTTAATCAATTTTTATTGAATATGTCCTAAGAGATTTAAGATCAAAGCAGTGCAAACCTAAGACAAAACTGGATAAAAACATTTTTACAACCCTTTTTCTGATTCTGTGGTGATTTTGCATAGCCCGCCTCGCCCCCCAGCCTCACCCAGTGAGGGCCATACTTCCTCATTTATGCCTTTTGTCTTGGTGTAGTTGTTAATAGCACTTCCCTTTACTCTCAAAAGTATCTCAGTTGCAATAAATTTTAAAGCTGCCCTAAGTTTAAGTCATCTTTATCATGGTATCAGCAAATAGTCAAGCCAATAAGAAGTTTTGACCAACATGAGATAGTGTTAGCATACTGAGTAGATATGATTATAGCCAAGAGCAGGGAACATGATGTTTTTGTCAGTCAGACATTGGCAAGCACATGGCAGGAATGGGGCACTCCACCACCACCTGTCCTATGACAATAGCACTGATTAGCCATGGCAGCCACTACGAATTGATCAGATAGAAAAATTTTCCTTTCTTGAGATTAGCCTGAACAGGTAGTCCTCTCTAGGGCTTTTTCAGATATTAAGATCATATACCTGGAATGCCCAATACTATTTCTGTGGAAACCCTAAGTTGAGAGCCACCTTAACTTAGTAAACACCGTGAGGTTCTGACATCAGACAGGTATAGCTAGCTTTACATCCTGCTTCTGCCACTTCCTGGCTGGGTGACTGGGCAAGAAACCAAAGTTGTCTAGGTCTCAGTTTCCATACCTATACATTGAAGCTAAAAATATTGAATTGTTAGCTACCATACTGAATTGTTAGGAGGATTAAATATAATTACTTAGATGAAGAAAACATCATAGAGTAAGCTCTGAACATAGAGCTCTCTTCTCCAACTCTCTCCTTTTTTTCCTGATACTTTGGACTAAGGTTTGAATTTCAGTCATGAAGACAGACCTTGGGGAGAAGTTTGTAGATCAGGAATTTTCCCGAGATACCTCAAATTTCATACCCTTTGAGGGTCATTGTTCCACTTACTCCTAAGACAGGTTTTAAAGATAGAAATTTGACTTATATATTTTTTATAGCTTTTACTCCTCATAGAATGAGGTTGAACTGGCAGCACATAGTTGTATTAAATATACTTGAACTGTAATAAAAGTAGTAGGTTCAAGCCTTTGGAACTCTACCAGATGAGATACAAAAGTAGATTTTCAAGTCCAATTTTATTTATTCATTCATTCATTTACTTATTTCTTTTTCTTTCTTTTTCTTTTTTTTAATATATCTTTATTGATTTCAGAGAGAGGAAGGGAGAGGGAGAGAGAGTGATAGAAACATCAATGATGAGAGAATTGTCATTGATCAGCTGCCTCCTGCAGGCCCCCAACTGGGGATCGAGCCCGCAACCTGGGCATGTGCCCTGACCGGGAATCAAACTGTGATCTCCTGGATCCCAGGTCGACGCTCAACCGCTGAGCCACGCCTTGCTGGGCTTTATTTTTCATTTTAAAAAGTTGATTTGAGAGAGAGAGGGAGGAAGGGAGGGAAGGAAGGAAGGAGAGAGGACCCACAACCTTGGCTCATGGGGGCAATGCTCCAACCAACTGAGCTACCTGGCCAGGGCCTCAAATCCAATTTTATTACCCCTACTTTTCCATCCCTTAGTACCCTCCAAGTGTAGGGTGACCATGCTTCCTGGTTTATACTTGTTGTGGTATAACTGTTAATAGGGGAGGGGGAGGGTTGAGGAAACCTGAAGACAACCTCCATTCTAGGTTCATAAAAGGCAATTTTTGAGGTGGGCAGGTTGGGAAGAGGGGTCAGTGCAGAGGGACAGAGAAGGAATATTCTATAAGATTAAGACTCTGGTTTAGTATTCTTCAAACTCCCTGGCAGTGGTTGGGGGAAGGAATGGCTAGTAGGTCCTCTAGGAAAAAATGATGATGTGGGGCCTTAGGAAGGGGCTGGGGCAAAGTATCCTGATCCTGAGTGACCTTGAAAACAGCAGAGCCATGAGTACTTAAGAGACCATGTGACCTTGCCCAATGAGCTTAGCAGAAATTGTGTGGACCCAAGTCCAGAGTGTCCTCTCAGAATATTCCTCTCTGCCTAAAACCTGGGGACATTTGCTGGGGGGAGATGGGGAGGGAAGGTTGTGAACTTACCAATAATAGCTGAGATTGAATTTCCAACCATCTCAATGAGATAGGACCTTAGAATAAGAGTCAATTTTATTTTTGAAAAATAAAGGTAAGATTTCATATACACCCTAGTTTATAGAAGAAGTTAAGGGCCTACCACAGAGTATTGTCTATCACTGAACTAAGGCCACCAATATAACAGAAGCATTGTTTCAAATTGTTTTGTATAAGGGTAGGGTACTACAAGTATAAAACACACTAAAACAAGTGTAAAATTACAGTCTCAAGTTATGTAAGGGAATGTAGGAGGGATTATAATAATAGTAATACTACCAGAAAGACATTTTATTTTGCAAAGAAATGCATCACTTTTGTTAGTAGAATTAGAGAACACCACCAATTGCTGGCAGGGTCAGATTGAGACCACATTGTATTGTATTTAAGTTGAAGGGCTTCCAAAGTTTTCAACTTATGTCCCCTTTGAGAACTTTCCTGGACACAAATGTACTTTCATTTCTCCAGGAAAACACAACAAAATGAAAGTTAGCTATTCTTGAGGTGTTTCTGAAATCAAAGCCTATTGGTTCTCTCTTAGCCCCCTGTATAGATAAAGGCTCAGAGGGAGACAGTTTTCCCTTAGCATCTTCCATTTCCTATGATGATGCCTCAGAACACGTCTAACACTGACAGCTGTGCCTCTAGGGTCTTTTAGAAACTCTAATGGGAAACTCCCTGTAGAGCAATGTCTCTATTTGAAAAATGTACAAACAGAATTGAACAGGCCCACTTTCTAGAGATCAGTGGGTCGCTAAGACAAAGGAAGTAGGTGAGATGGAAAAGTTGACCATGTGTTTTTCACTGGGTTGAGGCACAACAATATAGACAGAAATAGCAACTGGTACTGAAGTTTCTGCATGCAGCACACTTTAATATTCATAGTGTTTGACTAAAGCATGAATTTGTTTTGTAGATGAAATCTGTGCTGATGCCACCAGTTCCAATAGATAAAGAAAGTTCTACTGACTTGAAGAAAAGTAAAGGACATATGTCTGGGGGAGTCAGATTAAGTGGATCCCCTTCTGAATATTTAACAAAACACGAGTGGGAACAGGTAGGTAATCAAACTGTTCACCAAAGTGGTGAAGCAGACGCAGCATAGATGATGTTGTCCCTTACAATATAGAGATAAAAAGTGACTTACCTTTATACGCAGATCATATCTTTCTCTCTGAATTCATTGCTATATTTTTAACAGCTTTATTGATACCACATACCACATAATGTACTTATTTAAAGTATATGATTCAGTGGTTTTTGATATTCCCACAGTGGTGTACAGTTATCACCACAATCTAATTTTAGAACATTTTCATCACCTAATAAAGAAACTCCACACCTATTATCAGTCACTCTCAATTTCCTCCCCACCCCTCACTCTTCCAGCCCCGCTACCCCTGCTCCCCTCAGCCTTAGGCAACCATTAATCTACTTTTGGGCTTTATAGGTTTGCCTTTTCTAGACATGTTACAATACATGAAATCTTGTATCTGGCTTCTTTTACTCAGTCAGAGTAAAATAAGTACTTTTGCTTTGTGCTTTTGATACTGTATCCAAGAAGCCATTGCCAGTTATAGTTCTATTCAGATTTTCTATTTCTTCTTGAATAGTTCGTATATTGATAGTTTTTTGTTTGTTTTTAAATATATCTTTATTGATTTCAGAGAAAAGAAAGGAGAGGGAGAGAGAGAGAAACATCAATGATGAGAGAGTCATTGATCGGCTGCCTCCTGCACGCCCCCGACTGGGAATGGAGCCCGCAACCCAGGCATGTGCCCTGACCGGGAATTGAACCCCAATCTCCTGGATCCTAGGTCGACGCTTAACCGCTGAGCCACTCCCGGCCAGGCGGTAGTCTTGATAGTTTGTGTCTTCCTTTAAATTTGTCCGTTTCATCTAATTTGTTGGCCTAAATTTGAAATATATATATATGGGCAAAAGTAGGTTTATAGTTTGAGTACATGAAACAGAGTTTATTCTTGTATTATTATTTATTAATTTGTATTTTTCCATATGAACAACTGTATATATTTCTGTATGGTCAGTAGTGATGTCCCCTCTTTCATTTCTGGTTTAAGTAATTTGAGTGTCTTTTGTTTTCTTGGTTTTATTGCGTTTTTAGTGTTTTTTATTTTCTCCTTTATTTATTTTGGCTCTAACCTTTATTATTTCTTTCCTTCTGCTTGTTTTAGATTTAGTTTGCTCTTCTTTTTCTAGTTTCCTAAGGTAAAAGTAATGTCACTGATTTGAGATTTTTTTCCTTTTTTAATGAAGCTATAAATTTCCCTGTACATACTGCTTTGCTTTAGCTCTATCCCATAAGTTTTGCTATGTTGTGCTTTCATTTTCACTCATCTCAAAGCATTTTTAATTTCTCTTGGAATTTCTTCTTTAATTCATATGTTATTTAGGATTGTGTTGTTTAATTTCTGCATATTTGTGAATTTCTCATTTTCTTCTCATTGATTTCTACTTGAATTTAATTGTGGTTGGAGAACATACTTTGCATGAGATTTAAATCCCTTTAAACCCGATTGAGGCTTTTTTATGGCCTAGCATATGGTCTATCTTGGAGAATGCTTCATGTGCTCTTGAGAAGAAAATATATTCTGTTCTTGTTGAGTGGAGTATTTTATATATCTGACTTTGAACATATATATAACAGTTGCTTTGAAATTTTTGTCTGCTAAGTTAACATCCAAAGGCAACTTCTATTGCCTGCTTATTTTTCCCTGTGTATTTTTTTCTTTGCATGTCTTGTCATTTTTTTGTTGAAAACTGAACATTTTAGGTAATATATCATAGTAACTCTACATAGATATTCCCATGCTATTCTGGGGTTTGTTGTTATATGCTTGTTTGCTCATTTATTTGTTTAGTGGCTTGTCTGGACTAGTTCAGTGTGTAACCTCTGATGTCACTCCTCACAGGGTGCTGCTGCCTTGGGCATGCACACAGTTTCCCTGACTACCAAGGATGGTTGTAGTTTTAGGTAGGCTCTCTGACTCTTTTCCTGGTTTCCCCTTTAAGCTTTGGCCCATCAGCCTCTATTTGCATCAAACCCAGCTGTTAGCCTTCACTCTAATTGCTATTGTTTTTAACAGTGCCCTGGGGCTCCACAATCTGATCCCATTAAAGTTAGACTCCTTTGCAGGAGCAGGGTGTCCACAATCTTTGAGACTTATTCTGGCCCCAAGAGGGCTACTCTCATCTGTCCCATACCCTGATTCTATCTGTTAAACTTCTAGCTGGTCTACTCTTACTCCTAGTATCATGGAACTACCAGCTTTCTTCTAATTGCTTACCCCCAAGAAGCTTCTAGTTCTTAATTCTGTATCCTACCTTGATTGCTGAAAATGTTGACTAAAACATGATTTCTGATGTAAAATATACTCTAATCAATGAAGAGAAAGAGAGAAAGAGAGGTGGAGAGATAGGGAAAGAAAAGGGTTAATAAGAGAGAATTTGTCACTGGCTTGTGCATCCAAAGTATCTAGAAATCAAGTAAGTCTAAGCAAGTAGGAAAGGACGCCTCCTTAAATTTTGACATCTAAATTCCAAAGACCAAAGGTTAGAATAACCACTGCTAGGATTATGGTTAATAAGAAGGAGCATGCCAAAGAGATTAGAGTTGCATAAAAAGAATACCATGGTCTCTGGAAACCTAGATGAGTTAGGATTATAGAGAGAGGTCGCTTTAAGAAGTGGGAGGGGGAAGACTGGGGGTCATTATTCTATAATAGAACCTTCCCCCACCCCAACAATATAGATGAGGCATCTTACAGACTCCTTGTATGTGACTGTAGTTGACACAGGATAAAATGGACCAGAATCTCATTCTCAATATTTTAACAATTTCAGTTGTATCTTTAATTTTCTTTCCCCAGTTCCTGGCACATAGTGGACATATATACTTTAGTTTCCTAGAGTTGAAATTTCCAGATAAAAACAGATTTCACAATTACTTTATTTCTTAATATCTGTGAGCTATTTTATAATAAAGATCATAGGTTCTTTATGTGTTCTATTCTCAGGAAATACATCATTCTTGACATTCACATACATCATTTGTCTTACCTTATGTTCACTGAGAATTGGGGGATATATGTATTCATAGCTAAGTTATTATAGAGAGACAAGTGGGATACTCTTCCTTTAGGACAGACTTGCAAAAATAAGGAGACCAGAGAGGTTTAAAAATAAATTTAATTATTTATATCCTAAGTGACTTCTTTTTCAATTTATTCATCTAATATAAAATATCACACAAAGCCTGACCCGGCGTGGCTCAGCGGTTGAGCGTCCACCTGGGATCCAGGTGATCGGGGTTCGATTCCTGGTCAGGGCACATGCCCAGGTTGCGGGCTCGATCAATGACTCATCATTGATGTTCCTATCTCTCTCTCTCCCTCTCCTTTCCTCTCTCTGAAATCAATAAAGATATATTTAAAATATATATATATCACACATCCATGTTGCTGTATAGGGTTGTATAGACCAAATCATATATACTGTGCTTTAAGGGTAATTTAAGAGGTTTTCTGGGGGTAATTTTGGCTATAAATGACTTGTATCTCATGTAGGAATTTAAATCTTAATCCCTCCTTATAAAAAATAACTTTGTGTTCCATATTTTTTCCTTTATTATACTAAATGGCAAATCATATCGTCCAAACACGAATTTATGGTGTAAGAGCAAGATATGAATTCAGTTTAAAATGCAAGTGTTATTCTTATCATAAACACCAGCGAAGTAAATGGGTTCCATTGTATTTCTTTGTAGGGTAGGGTCATGCCAGTGTTGGAATTCAGTAGGGGAGAAAGGAGAATTCTCTTTAGGTGATTTTAATCTCACTTTAAGCAATCATCAAAAACTCTGAAAGTGTCTGGAATGTGCCTGGTGCAGGGTTGCTCCAGTTCTGATCAGGTGCCTCTCATTCCAGAGCAGTTCTCCAACCAGTTCTGTTCTTTTCTCTACTGTCTTTTCCTTCAATGATTTCTAGCTCCCCTTCTATGCCAAACCTATAAATAGCTATACAGCCATGTTTAGTAGGACAAACACTTCTGATCTTCTTAAGACCCACTAGAGTAACTGTACAACTTAAAATGCATGCTTTTTCATGCCCTCAAAAGAAACACATGGAAAATATAGACTCTTAGAATCATAGTTTGTTAGAACTTTGAGATACTTTACAAGTTATCTGGCCTAAACTCCTGATTTGAAAGATCTAGAAACTGAGACCCAGAGAGTTTTCTCACAGTTGCACATCTTTAGTGACAAAGTTTGTTTTTGTCACTACTGTTTAAGCTCCTATAGGAGACATTTGAATAAGGAAAACATATACATAGATTGCAGCTACAAACAGGAAGCCCCTAATTTTCTACTAAAAATATTCTTAGAAACTTGGGACTTTGGTCCTGGGCATCATGTAGCCTGCATTTACTTATTTCAGCCCAAAAAGGAGATGTTATGCTAATAAAATACTTGTGGATTCAGGAGAACACATTGTGGAAACCAGTCAGTGGCTAAATGTATTGTTGAAACTGAGATGTACTTATAAGAGGGCATAAAGTGAAGGGGATGCTTTAGGAGGTATTCTTGGATAAGCAGTTGTCTATATTTGTGATGGGAAAAAGGCTTCCTCACATGATGTACTCAACAGTACAAACATCAGGGCCAAAGCCACAACTGAGAGACCTGCCTTATCTCTTTGGACATATTAAGAACACCACCTAATGTGTATTCATTGTGGGGAAACTACTTTTTCCTTTGAACATGACAATGAGGTTCTTTTAAGAGAAAAGACCTTTTGTAGATTCAGCAATTGTGAAACATTTGTGATGGATTTTTTAAATAAAGTCAAGAGCTGATTGTTCATGATTACTAAGTATTGCTACATTAGTTACTATTATTGCAACATTGGGTATTGGGGATGAGCAGAAAGGGGTTGGGGTGGCTTTGGCATTAAAATTATTCTTGAAAAGATTCATGGAGGAGAAAAATATGAAACAATTTTGAAGGAGGAATGAGAAATAGAATTTGGAATAACATGGGTTAGTATTTCTGGAAAAGAAGTTGAAATCTAGAAAGATAAACTGTCACTTGTAAGTAGCAGCCTAATCTGGTTTGTTGTTTCAAGGTTATCGATATTCTGTGGAGTGATCCTAGAGGGAAACGAGGCTGTTATCCAAACACATGTCGAGGAGGGGGCTGCTATTTTGGGCCAGATGTTACCTCCACATTTCTTGGTAAAAACCACTTGAAGCTGCTCATTAGGTCTCACGAATGTAAGCCAGATGGGTATGAAATCTGCCATGAAGGGAAGGTAAGCTAACATTGTTGGTGACATCATCACAGACACCCTTGCCCCGAGCACAGTCTTTCTTTACAGGATGTGTCTCACCTAGAGGCCCATGGAAAGATGTCTTCCCTAGTGCAGAAAGAGAAGGCCACACTTTTGGTAGACATAAATAGGAGACTGTAGGGTTTACGCAAGTTGTTGCAAGGGACCTCTTTGTCCCTAATCCTAAGGGATATTTGGTTTATTTCCCTAATCTTCCCTAACCCAAAGATAGAAACTCTGACGTGTGACACTAAGTACACACACAGAAAGGCTTTTACTAATCTCAAGGCAACTCTCCGGTACAGTGGGGTTGAGAATGCACTTATCCTCACTGAGCACGTAAAAGGCAGCAGTGAATCCAGTTGGCGCACCTTTGCACGTTCCCGGTGCAGAACGGAGCAACAAAACACACTTCCCTTCCACTCACTGAGTAGGCGGTCCCTAGGAAGTCACTCGCTGGGGCCAGTTCAGCTGCAGCCACTAAAATGGAGTGTGTTGTGCTCCTGCAGTGTGGTGTGTGATAAGGCTAGAAGAGGTGAGGACTGAGGAACTGGTTTCTTGTCCCCAGTTGTCCTAGGATGTCCCTCTTTCTAATACTCAACAGTGATAAATACAAAAGAATACCAGTTTGCATGGCGTTTCCTTTTATTTCAACACTTTTACTTTTCTTAACTCTATTTGTTCATTTGAAGCTTATACTAGCAATTGCAAGGTGGTTAAGACAAGTATTATTTAGGATTTTTTCGTAATAAGAAAATGGAGAGAAAATAGCAATGGCTTGTCTCAAGTGACATGCTCATTAAGTCAGAACTTGGCTGAAGCCAGGTTTCCTGTCACTGACAGATGTTACCCTCCCATCTTCCACCACAGCCCCAAGGCTAACAGAGTGGTTGTGGTCCCTTATTTTAGCCACTATTTCTCTGCCCTTAAAGCACTGTTTTTGTGGGGGTCCCTGAGTCTTCTAAATCTGTCCATTCGAAGCAAAAGAAAAAGACTGTGATGCTAGACAAGTTTTCTTTTGAATGTTCAAATATCACAAGGAAAGAAAATAAATGCTTTACCCCCTTGGAAAATTAGAATTTGCAAAACCGAGCATTAAGGAGGATTTTAAGATACAAAGCTGAAATTGTACACAGGATTACAAGGCCATACACTATGGAGATGAGGGCTAGAAGTCAGTACTTGTGGGGACTCTGATTTAAAAGCCATGTTTCTCTGCAATGGAATCGCAGGAAATCTTGTCAATCTTGGATGATTTGTATGGATTTTGAACTTTGATTTTTTCTTTTGTAAGACTTGAGCTATTTCTGACTTTATTGAAGGACATTTTGAGAACTAACTCTGTGTGAACCTGACCCTCTTTTTCTTTAATTAGGTTATTACAGTTTTTTCTGCTTCTAATTATTATGAAGAAGGCAGTAATCGAGGAGCTTACATCAAGGTGGGTTTTCGTACAGCCCTTCGATTTTTCCAGTACCAAGTAACAAAGGCAACGTGCTTAAGACCTCTTCACCAAAGGTGTGTATACTCTAAGGGGAATTCTGAACACTGGTACTGGTGACCAAGTAGAACCAATGCAGAGTGACTAAGAGCAGCCAAGAGAGTTAAGACAACTACTTATTGGTTACTCATTGGTATAAACAAAATGGAAATAGTTCCAGACACCAAGTAGTGAATACATTTATATTTGGCATCGAGAGGAGCAATTTTTAAATTCATACATCCCTTTAGATGGATAAAGTGGTCAGCATCCACAAACAGTCCTTAAGTGAATATAAAGAAAAGAAGGTCCCCATCCCCACCCATCCCCATAACCTACAGCCTTCTCTGCTCCCCCTCCCTGTTTCTTTGTCTCTTCTCTATCCAGCAATGTATATGACAAGAGTTGCATGCATTTCTGTGTGATGGCATTCATAGCTTGTCTTATTTTCTCCCTTTAACATTATATTTTTAAGATTTTTTTCATTATAAAAAGAATACATTTATTGTTAAGAAATGGCAGAGATTAATCAAAGAACTTATATGCATGTATGCATAACCCATGGACAAAGACAATAGTGCTGTGAAGGCCTGGGGAGGGGGCAGGAGCAGAGAGGAGGGGATCAAAGGGGGGGGAAAGGGGGGCATCTATAATACTTTCAACAACAAAGATAATAGAAAATAATAAATAAAGAAGTGAGACCAAAAATAAGATGTATAAAAAATGTTAATGATCTCCTCTCCCCTACTCTTCAATAAATCTTTTCCTCATAGGCAACTGAAATTAATAGCCTGGTGTGGAACCTTCCACCCTCTTTCCCTTGCTCCTACAAAAATAGGCAAGCAATTATTCATTCATTGAATAAAAAACAAATTGAGTACCTACTATGTACTGTTTTAGGCACAGTTGACATAGCAATAACCAAAATAGGCAACAGTCCTTTCTCTCATCAAATGCATATTCCAGTGGGAGGAGAAAGTCAGTAAACACCATACATGCATTTTTTTTTTAATAAAGATAGAATCACACTACACAACCTATTCTGCAATGTTTTCCCTAAAGATTCTATCATGAACATCACTCCAAGTTAGTACATATAGACCTGATTCATTCTTTTTAATGGACACATAATATTCTGTAGTGTACATATGCCATAACAATTACAAAGTGACTAAATCTTATTCAAATGATGGCTATCCAGAATGGATCCAGGGTTTTGCACTTAAAAACAATACTATAACAGCCCGACTGCCGTGGCTCAGTGGTTGAGCACTGACCTATGAACCAGGAGGTCACGGTTCGATTCCCGGTCAGGGCACATGCCTGGGTTGCAGGCTCGATCCCCAGTAGGGGGCATGCAGGAGGCAGCCAGTCAATGACTCTCTCATCATTAATGTTTCTATTTCTCTCTCCTTCTCCCTTCCTCTCTCTGAAATCAATAAAAACATATTTTTAAAAAACCACAAAAAACAATACTATAACAAACATTTCTCTCTGTGTGTGTATACATAAGTTTTAGTGCTGCTTTTATGTAAGATTTCAAAATATGAGGTTTATGGATTTATATGTTAAAAATTTTGCTAGATTCTCCAAGAGTTGTAACAATTAACGATCTGAAAAACAACATACCAGTTTCTTCACATCCTCATTAGTCTCAGATATTATTACCCTATTCTTAATTTTTGCTAAGCTGATGGATAAAAGTATAGCCACCCTAACTCTCTATAGTTGTTGTTTGCATGGTACATCTACGTCTAACTCTTTCTATCTTTGAAGCTAAAGTGTGTGTCCTACAGACAAACATATAGTTGATTCTTGTTTTTTTAAGAAAACTAGTCTTATAACCAGTGTTTTTTTAATTTATTCAGTCCATTCACATATGATGTTATTATTGATACGGTTGGATTTACATCTGCCATTTTGCTTTTTTGGGGGTGGTATATGACTCATGACTACTTTGTTTTTCTGTTCCTCCTTTATTTTGAATTTATTTTTGTAAATGGTCTGAGGTAGAAGTTTAGCATTCAGTCAGTTAGTTAACTATGCTAGCACCATTTTTAAAAAATTTTTTTTATATCTTTATTGATTACAGAGAGAGGAAAGGAGAGGGAGAGAGAGAGATAGAAACATCAATGATGAGAGAGTCACTGATTGAGCCCACAACCTGGGCATGTGCCCTGACCGGGAATCGAACCCTGATCGCCTGGATCCCAGGTGGATGCTCAACCCCTGAGCCACGCCCGGCTGGGCGCTAGCACCATTTTAAAAAATTGTCCTTTTCTACTGAATTGTCACACCTCCTTTGTCATATATACTGTTCTCATATATAGCTCACTATATTTGTGAAATTTCTATTCTACTCATGTATCTGTCTTCTCTTGTGTCAATAACTACTGTTTTATGTTAGTAACTTTATGGTAAATTTCAATATCTGCTATAGCAAGTCCCTCTTTATTTCCCTTCCTTTTCAAAATTGTCTTGGATAGTCTCAGACAATAATTGTTCATGTGACCTTGAAGTAAAAAAGAAAACACCAATGGTAATCCTTTTAAAATTTCACAAAACATGCATATACATGTATACATATACACATATGCAACACCTAGTAACTTGGTATGTGTGAAGTTAGGCAATTCATTTAAAGTAGAAACTGGTGAGTTGTACACAGCACATTAAAATGAAACAGAACAGGATAATTTATGTAACTTTCACTTAGTAATTGTTTTCTTAACATAGGGTGAATACCATCGAAAGTAGTGCTATCAGGATATTGAAAGAGAGAATGATTTCACGAAAAACTGACCTCATTCGTGTTTTCCAACTTCAAGACCGCAATAAGTCAGGTAAGAAAATTATGTAATGCTTACCATTTCTTAACGTACCAGGTTACATACAGATCAGTTTTCATTTTCTTTGCTTAAGATTTCAATTCTCTATTTTTACTACCGAGGAATGATAGAGATAAAAATAAAATATAATCCACTGTATGCTTGGAAAAAGGCATATTCCTCCTTTTCAGTAAGCTTCTTTCAACATGAAAAACACACACACAACAACAACAACCCTGAATTTGACTTCTATTCTGGTAATATGTCAGACTAGACACTCTGGAAGGCCTGCCTGTTAGAAACAGCTACATTTTTAGAGGATACAGAATTGTAGGGTACTTACCAGCCTCATAGTAAGTATGATGAATCTCTAGGCTGCATCTCCTCTCTCCATGAAACTGATTTTAGACTTCTAAACTCCAGAAATCTAAGAGTATAAATTTCTATTATTTTAAGCCACTAAGTCTGTGGTAATTTGTTATAACAGTTATAGGAAACTAATACAGATGCCCACTGTCAAGATTCTGTTCAACATTTTACTAGGGATGTTAGCCAGTGCAATAAAACAAGTTAAATAAAACCATAAGTATTGGAAAGAAAAAATATTACTATATATTAGAGCCAATTCAGGAGATAGAAACACTGAAACTTATTATAAAAAATTACTAACTAGTAAAAAGGGATTAATTACTAAAAAAGAACTCTAAAGAATATAGGAAGTGTAGGGAATAGCTACTATCTCTAAGGCTAAGAGAGGACACCTAAGGAAGGAACAAACTTGAAAGAGTCCCCTACCCCCTATCAAGGCTAAGATTCAAACCTCATTGAAGAGGGTGTGACTGTGGCCCACTGCATGGAGTAGAAGTTCACTGAGGTATCTCAGGTCAGAGTTGGTCTGCAGCTACAGGGCCTGGACAGGAGAGGATGAAGCCACCCACTGTGGTGCCAGCGAAACTCTCTTTGGGCTCTGCACCACTATGTCTCCACACACGGCTGGCAAGGGAGGCACCACTGTAGTGACAGTAAAATTCACTAGTGAGTGGGTGCTACTATATTTCCCACACACCTCTGGCAGCCATACTACACTGTAGAAACAAGAAACAAAGCATACCCGAACCATTTCTTCTGCTGTGTCTTAGAGCATTCTTCCTGTACCCTCTGCTGACAAAGCCTAACATTATACCAGCTGCCCCCAAAAAAGAAATATGTACAGGGTTCAGTTCCAGTATCACAAAACAGGACAAAGAAGGGTACATTTGGAGCTGAGTGGGAATAAATTGATAATCGGTATAGCTAGCAATTAACTTTTAGATAATGAAAACCTTCAAAGATAGCATTCATAACAGATAATCAGGTACCAAGGAAGAAACCAAATGAATGATAATACGAGATTTCTAAAATATTATTAAGAGAAGTGAAAACTAATTGAAATAAATGGGTAGATATTACTGTGTTCCAGGGCAGATGTTGTCAAGATATAAATTCTCCCCAAATTGACCTGTAGGTTCAGTGTACCAAAGGGGCATGCACGGAAATGTTCTTATCAGCACTGTTTGTGATAGCTCCAAACAAGAGATAATCCAGTGTCTACCAGCAGTAGAAAGGTTATATGAATTGTGAAGATTGTTTTATTTGTTTTCTGTTTATTCAAAATCATTTCAAATGAGCATATCTTTAATAATCAGGAAATATAAAGATTTTTATTTTGAAAAACTACATATAATATTAGGGGATAAAAAGGTATTACCTGGATAAATGAAAAGTGAATAATATGCCAAAATGTTAAAAATAGAAGTAATCTTTTATCCTTTATATAATTTTTCTTTATATCCTTTTTGCATTTTCAAATCTCCTATTATAAACATACTTTACTTTGTTGATCAGAAAAAGGAGAAAGAAATCTAACACCCAAAGTCTGACGGCTTACACATAAAAGTAAGAGGAAGAGCTGTGGAACACCAAAGGCTTTCTTTAGTTGTTCCTCCCTTGGAGCTGTGGGGCCTGGTAGGACAAATTGAAAAGGGGAACAGGAGGCACCCAGGCCTTGAAACCCCAGGCTGCCCCTGGCTCCCCAGGGGAGGTTACATTTTTTAAATCAACCAATTAATAGGCTCTTTTTTCTTCTCTTTTTTCTTTTCTTTTCTCTTTTCTTTTCTTTTCTCTTCTTTTCTTTTCTTTTCTTTTCTTTTCTTTTCTTTTCTTTTCTTTTCTTTTCTTTTCTTTTCTTTTCTTTCTCTTCTCTTCTCTTCTCTTCTCTTCTCTTCTCTTCTCTTCTCTTCTCTTCTCTTCTCTTCTCTTCTCTTCTCTTCTCTTCTCTTCTCTTCTCTTCTCTTCTCTTCTCTTCTCTTCTTTCTTTTCTTTTTTATTTTTGGTTGTTACTGTTAGGAAAAATTTCTGTTGGCCAATGGGCTTTTTCCATGGAGAACGTTTTGGGGCTGAACTTACCATGGAGATCCTTGAGTTCACATCTGGTTATCACAGACCAAGACGGGAATATTGACTACATGTCCTGCTTCCACGATATCCACATTCAAAAACCTGTGAAAGAGGCAAGTGTAACAGCCCCAGTGAAAACCTGGCTAGAGAGAAACACCCTTTGGGCAACCTGTAAGAGTGGCTCAGTCCTTTGAAAAGCTGGGAGTGGAATCATCTAATTGTTGGGAGTGGCAATCTTATGGAAAGCCTAAGGGGGGATCTCCCAGGTGCATTGCGGTCTGTTCAGGAAATGTGCATTCTAAGGATAGGCAAAAAGAAGAAAAAGCTTCTGCAAGCAGATCCATGTCAAATATGTGATTCTTTTAGTGCTGTCCAGAAATGCAGATGTGACATCCATTCTTTCATATAACACTCCCTTTAAAATACTCAACATATTCCCTATTAAACTGTGAGTGTATAGCCTTACTGACATGACAACTGATACCCTAAGGACTTTCAAAATTTAAAGTTTAGAATCCTTTATTAAAATGGAAATACCCCAGGGAGAGTTGTCAGACTTCCCAGTACTTGTTAATTAACAACTTGTCAGCAATTAGTTATAACATTGGGCTCAAAGTGAGCTGATGGGAACTAGTACTGAGGTGATTGTTTGCAGGGGAGATGAGAAGTCAAGAGCAGAGAAGGGAAGTAAAAGTGCAGGTGGGAGCCTCAAATATCCACAGGAAGGAGATTTTGGGCTTCACTTAAGGGGCAGTTTACCATGGTGACAGCTCACAGGCCTTGGCTTTAGGCAGCTGAGATTCAAATCCCTCCTGTCAGCTATGTGAACCTTGGGGGAAACTTACCTTACCTCTCTGTTCTTTAATCTGTAAGATGGACATAATAATAGTTTTGTCCCTTGAGGCTGTGTTGAGGACTGAATGAAACAACCCACAGAAAAGCTCTCAGTGCAGAGCCTGGCACACCACAAGGTGTTCTCAGTAAATGTTGGCTATTGTTATTTACTGCTTCCTGATTCCTTTGGCCCTGTCCCCTGAGGAGTGCATACTAAACGTAGAGCATGGTCTTCTATCTGATTAAAGAGAGTTGGGCCTCCAAGGAAGGCCTGCCAGTTTTGAAATGGCTATCTAAATCCCCTATTTTGAATTGGTGATGATGTTTTGTGCTTGTTATGTTTACTAAAATTGATCTGTTATTAATTGTATGTATTAACACTTAGAAAATCTTTATTTTAGGTTCAGTCAGCTATAATTGAAACTCTGTACAGATACCGATCTGACCTACAAATCATCTTTAATGTCATTGACTCTGATCACTCAGGTAAATGAGTTTGATTAGTTCACCAGCAGTAGAAAGCAAAGGCTAATCTGTTTCCCTGAAACCAGAACCTTGTTTTCATCTATTGCACTCATTATCCAAACTTGATTTAACTCGGGGTGGGGTAGGGGGGACTCATCTTTAATATTATTGTTATTTTAGTTTGGCTACAAACTGTATTCAAGACCATATGGTCCTATATAGTTAGTCAGACAAGAATAGTTCCTTTTTTAAGTCACCAGCACAGATGAAAAGATAATTCACTGTCCACTTAAATATCATAGTTACTCCTGGCAATAAAAATTACTCCTGGAGTTCTGATTCTGTTTTTGGGACTGAGGGCTATGAAAACTCATTTTCTGCCTAGCTTTGATGCACACAGTTACTTATTTTCAAACTTTTTTTTTTTTTGCTTGCAGATATACTTTATTTTTTTCATTAAATTTATTGGGGTGACATTGGTTAATCAAATTATGTAGGTTTACAATTCTGTGATGTATCATCTGTGTATTGCATTATGTGCCCACTACCCATATTTTCAAACTTTAAAAAAATCATCAGATAATCTTTAACTGAAGAAATCATTGAACACCAAAAAAATTAATAATCAAAACACAAAAGTAAATTACTGCCTATAAAAAATGTCAGGGCCATCGTTTGCAATGCTCTTATTGAGTCCCAGGGTATCTTTTCCCTCTGCACGTTAGTGAGCTTCTAATTGGGACTATTCAATCAGTGTGGCTTCCACACGCCTTCCTTCAGTGGGTCTTAAAATGAACACTCACAGCTTTCTTTCTCTTATATTCTTTTAGGTCTGATCTCCATGGAAGAATTTCATTCCATGTGGAAACTTTTTAGTAGTCACTACCACGTTCATATTGATGATTCTCAAGTTGATGAGCTTGCTGAAAGAATGGACTTGAACAAAGATGGAAGCATCGACTTTAATGAGTTTTTAAAGGCTTTCTATGTAGTACACAAATTAGACAACTCGAGCAAATCAAAAACCCAGCTTGCTTAACAAGAAGTAGGTCTTTCCCTCCTTATGAACACAGTCACTAATACAATCTTTTGCAGAACCAGTAGTAGAAAGAAGTAGACCCCAATTTCCGCCATGAGCAGATGTATAATGTGGGTATTAGAATTGCCTAGTAAGCGTTTTGTTAAGACTAGGTTAAATGTCAGTTCCAGTGGTAGGACTCACACATTTCTAGATAGAAACTGGGTTTGAGCCTAGTGCTGGTCTCTGATCTTCACTAGCTAGGAGACCAGAGCAGTTTGGAAACATACTGAAAGAAATGCATAGAACGCAGAAAAAACTACACCATCTGTTGAGTGGCCAAGGAATAGGAGGAGGAATACTGAACTATTAATATAATAAAATATTTCCAGCTTTCAACTGTAATCTTTTTTGGCAATACCATAAACCAGTGATTCTTAATTGTGGGAGAACCACCCTTCAGAGATGAGGGCCTTATCAGATTCTTGGGGTAAGCTGTGGGAATGTATTATTTGAAAAAACATTCTGTTGTCTATTGGAGATACAAAGTGAATACTTTAAGTTTGAGCCCTGCAATGACTATGGTTTAACACCTTCATTGGTAAGATGACACCTTGGTTATGCATACATTGTGCAGTTTATCCTGCTATTCTGATTACATATCAAATACAATAAGAGATTTCTGTTTAAAGGCAAGTATATTTTAATTTTCCTCTAAGTTTGAGAACTTCAAGATCTATCAATATGCCAGGGTAGATATCCTTCAACGCTACCTGCTATATACACCAAAATAATGAATAAAATATAACAAATATATTTTAAATGCATAACTGAGCTCCTAGGAAAGTAAAAGAAACCCCTATTGGGCAGGAAAAAAGAGCATAATTAAAATAATAGCACTATTAACATTAGACAGGATAGACTTTAAGGCAAATAATATCATTAGGGATAAAAAAAAAAAGGTCATTACTGAATACTAAAAGGAGCGATTCACCAGGAAGATATAATAATTATAAACATATTCATTTAATTACAGAGCTTTAAAATTTGTAATGCAAAAATTGACATAACTACTAGAAGAAATAGAGGGAGATTTTGAATATACCTCTGTCAGTAATTAACCATGTAAATTAAAAATTAGTATATGGAAGATTGGACAACCCAATTAATTCTCCTGATTGTGTGTGTGTCTGTATGTGTATGCTCTGCAGTCAATTTTAGAGAATACATATTATTTTCAAGCACACATGGAACATTTATAAAATTGATCATTTATTAGACAGGCAATTTTCAACCTTTTTCATCTCATGGCACGCATAAACTAATTACTAAAATTCCGCAGCACACCAAAATATACATTTTTGCTGATCTGACAAAAAAAGGTATAATTTTGATTCATTCACACCAGAAGGCTATTGTTGGGTTGGCTGTTGTCATTGTTTATTTGACAGTCTAAGGGAAAAAAGATCAGTGCCCCTTACTGAATAGTCAGGTATTGCAAGTCTTAAAAATTCTTGCAGCACACTGGTTGAAAATCCCATTATTAGACCACAAAAAATATCTCAAATACCAAGCAATCAATAACAAAGATACTATATTCTCTGATCATAATTCAGTTAAACTAGAAGCAATAGAAGATAACTATTAATGAGGAAAAGGGGGATATAAGGAGCTCTAACAGAAATTGCTAAAAATAGTTAACAAGAATACTGTGAATAACTTTATCCCAATAATTTAAAAAAATTGGAGAATGGACAATTTTCTAGGGGAAAATATAATTTACTAAAGCTGACTCAAGAACAAAAGGAGGGTCTGAAGAGACATAACCATTAAAGAATGTGATGGCTTTGTAATGTGTCAGTTTGACTAGGCTGAACTACATTTCTCAGAATTCCCTTGTTTCTGGTTAAGGTAGGCTGCAAGGGAGATTCTTGACAGATTTGGAAGGCAAAGGGAAGCACAGCCGTTGTGTAGCTCCTACACACTGTTGCTGAGCTGCCGATTCACCTCGTTGCTGTGAAGCCCTGCTAGGCCTGCAATTGCTCTATGTCGCCCTGGATCCTGTCAGCTTCTCTGACTCCTGGGCCAGGTCTGTGTGTTTAGTTCTGTGACAAAGGGCTCTGGTTTCTGCAGAATGGCCTTATCAGCAAGGCCAGAGGCTGTAGCAGTGGGCTAGTGCCTGTGGGTTTGAGCCTGCTTCTGATCTTCCCTCCTGACTGCCTGCCCTATGGACTTCAAGGTCCGCCATCAGGTATGGTATCTACAGCCTTGCAGAGCCTGCTTAGCCAGCTTCCACATTTGCATAAGTCACTTCTACTGGTTGTACATATATATAGCCTACAGTTTTGGCTCTGGTTGAACCCTGATTGATACAGAATTTGGCGCTGAGAGTGCTTCCAGAAGAACAGAATCTTTTTTTTCTTTTCTTTTTTATTGTTCAGAATATTACAGATGTCCCCTTTTTACCCCATTGACGCTTTCTACTCCATACCACTCCCCACTCCAGGCCTCCACCTGAGTGCTCTGCATGCATACAACCGGATGTGCACAGAGCTGCCCCATTATCTCACATGAAAATCCACTGAGAATCCCAGGAGAGTGGTTTTAAGAAATGTCCAATCTCTGGCAGTACCAGATGGGTCTTTCATTGTTCCTTCCTAAATATCATCTGGTTATTTAGGTTCTTTCTGGAACTCTCATTTTCTCCCTTGGGCTTCTTATCTCTGTAACTAATTATATACCTTTGTTGGAAATTTTACCTAAAAATGTACTTCGATTTTATTAAAGATTGTCATTTAATGTTGTAAAACTTCTGCCTGACATGAGCTGTGCTTAATCACAATTCAGTTTTACAAAGCATATATATATATATATATATATATATATATATATATATATACACATACAAGGGTAGGCAAAAGTAGGTTTACAGTTGTGAGTATGCAAACCAGTTTATTCTTGTATTATTATTTATTAATTATTGTATTATTTTCCATATGAACAACTGTAAACTTACTTTTAACCACCCCATCTGTGTGTGTGTGTGTGTGTGTGTGTGTGTTTATAGAGAGTTGTGAAATATCTCACTTTTAATTTGTATTTTTTTATTACAAATGAGATTGAGCATCTTATTAGTTTGTTGGTCAGTCTGTTTTCTTCTGAGAAAATCTGGTTCTTATCCTTTGCTTATTATAATACTGTAGCTATTTGTCTTTGTCTTACTGACTTCCAGGGCCTTTAAAGCTCTTCCCGATGCTAGCCCACTGTTCTTTATTTGGGAAGCAGGTATCTTCTCCCAGTCTGTGACATGATTTTTCACTTTCTTTCTCACACATATTTTTCAAGCAGAACTTTTAAATTTCAGTTTATCCAGTTTGTCAGTCTTTTTGTTTATAATTCGTACTTTTTGCATCCTTTCAAAAAGTGAAACTATCCTTCCCAACCATGGAAATATCATAAAGGTACAGTCGATCCTTATTATTCACAGATTTTGTATTTGCAACTTCACCTACTCCCTAAAATTTATTTATAACCTAAGATCAGTATTTATGGTGGCCGTGTGTAAAGCAGTGAACACTTTGAGTCACATATGTTCCAGCTGAGGTTGAACAAAGCGACGACCTGCCTTCTTGTTCCAGCTCTCATGCTGTAAACAAACGTCCTTAGAGTCTACTTAGTGCCACATTTTTGGTTTTGGGGTGTTTTTTTTTTTCATTTTTGTGCTTTTTGTTGGTAATTTTGGTTCATAATGGCCTCCAAATGTAGTGCTGAAGTGCTGTCTAGTGTCCCTAAGTGCAAGAAAGTGGTGAGGTGCCTTACAAAGAAAATAACATGTGTTAGATAAACTTCAGGAGTGAGTTATAGTGTTGCTGGCCCTGAGTTCAGTGTTAATAAATCAACAATATATATTAAATGAGGTGTTTTTCAACAGAAACACACATTAAACAAGGTTATGTTGTTGATCGGTTGACAGAAATGTGACCAGAGGCTCAGAGGGACCAAACCCTGTATTTTCCATAGGAACAATTTGCAAATTCAGTGGTCACAGTGATTATACAGAACATAACTATTGCAAGTAACGAGAATCAACTATGTTCTCCAAAAAGTTTTAAAAACTTAGCTTTTCAAGACCATTTAGCTCTTCCATCCACTGGAAAGTTGGGGGAGGGGGTGATGTAGAAGCAGCATTTATTGAATTGTTCATTTTTCCCCACTAATTTGAAATGCCACCTCTGTCATATAGTAAGTTCTATTTCTAGGCTCTCTCTCTTATGATCCAATGGTCTCTTGGTCTATCATCTCACAAATACCTCATGTGTAAATATTGCAGCTTATAATAGTCTTTTTTTTAAATTTATTTTTTTAAATTTATCATTATTGTTGAAAGTATTACAGGTGTCCCATCCCCCCCCCAATTGACCCCCGCCACCTCCCTCCCACTCCCTCCCCAGGCCTTCACCCCGTCATTGTCTGTGTCCATGGGTTACGCATATATGCATATAACTTCTTTGGTTAATCTCTTCCCACCTTCCACCCCCCCTTCCCTCTTCCCTCTGAAATATGATCATTTGTTACATGTGTCAATGTCTCTGGATCTATTTAGTTCCTCAGATTCTTTTGTTCATTAGCTTCTTCTTAAAGAAGACCCTTCAACATTTCCCGTAGTGCTGGTCTGGTGGTGATGAACTCCTTTAGCTTTTCCTTGTCTGAGAAGCTCTTTATCTGACCTTCAATTCTAAATGATAGCTTTGCTGGGTAGAGCAATCTTGGTTGTAGTTCCATGTTTTTCATCACTTTGAATATTTCTTGCCACTCCCTTCTGGCCTGCAAGGTTTCTCTTGAGAAATCAGCTTACAGTTGTATGGGTGCTCCCTTGTAGGGAACTAATTGCTTTTCTCTTGCTGCTTTTAAGATTCTCTCTTTGTCTTTAACCTTTGGCATTTTAATTATGATGTGTCTTGGTGTGGGCCTCTTTGTGTTCTTCTTGTTTGGGAACCTCTGTGCTTCCTGGACTTGTAAGTCTATTTCTTTCCCCAGGTAGGGGAAGTTTTCTGTAATTATTTTTTCAAATAGGTTTTCAATTTCTTGGTCTCTTTCCTCTCCTTCTGGTACCCCAATAATATGAATTTGGGCCTCTTGAAGTTGTCCCAAAGGCTCCTTATACTATCTTCATATTTCTAGATTCTTTTTTTTTTTTTTGCTCTTCTGGTTGGGTGTTTTTTGTTTCTTCATGTTCCAAATTGCTGATCTGATTCTCAGCGTCCTCTACTCTACTGTTGATTCCCTGTAAATTATTCTTCATTTCAGTTCCTGTAGCCTTCATTTCAAATTGGTCCTTTATTATGTCATCAATTTTCTCAATTATTTTCATCATACTCTTACTAATATCCTTGAGCATCCTAATAACAATTACTCTAAACTCTGTATCTGTTAGCTTGCTTGGATCTATTTCATTTAGTTCCTCTTCTAGAGATTTCTTCTGTTCTTTCCTTTGTGACATGTTTCTTTGCCTCCCCATTTTGGCTGCTTCCTGGTGTTTGTTTCTATGTATTAGATAGAGCTGCTATGTCTCCTGGAATTTGTGGAGTGGCTTTGTGTAGTAGGTGTCCTGTAGGGTCCAGTGGCTCAGCCTCCCCAGTCCCCTGAGTTGGGCCTTCTAGGTGCTCCCCTGTGTGGGCTGTGTGCTCTGTCCTGTTGTAGTTGAGCCTTGGTTGGTGTTTGTGTCCCTGGGAGGAACTGACCCCCAGGCCAATCAGCTGTGAGGACCAGCTGCAGCTACAGCCAAAGAGCTGCTGTGCTGGAGACACCCGTATGGAGCAGGATTTACTTCAGTGGAGCTTTGGTGTTCACCAAGTGCATCCCTTGAGTGTGTCACTCGTGGATGTGGTAGGGTTGTAATCCAGCGTAGTGGAGTCTGACCACCAGGTGCACTGTTTCTGGGGCCTCCCTGGAGGTGCAGAGTCAGCCTGTGCCAGTGCCTTGCCCAGGGCCACCCAGCATGAGCTACTCAGCAAACCGTAGTTGGCAGCTACTTGTGCTGGGCTTGGAGGTGCCCAGGAGAGGCCCAGCTATGAGCCAGTGCAGCTGCCGCTAGTGCCAGGCCTGGGACCACGCTGCTGCCTGTTTGAGAGATTTTAGGAAAGTCCTAAGCATGA
The DNA here is from genome assembly GCF_054644295.1 of Miniopterus natalensis. Lineage (NCBI taxonomy): Eukaryota > Metazoa > Chordata > Mammalia > Chiroptera > Miniopteridae > Miniopterus > Miniopterus natalensis. The sequence goes on along the minus strand of NC_142103.1, from coordinate 97,254,150 downwards.
GGCTCCAGAGGCCACTTGCATAGAAAAGCCCCTGGAAATGGCCCGGATGAGCCTGCAGGTGGGGAGGGGCGGGGCCTCCGGGAGTCACGGGGCGGGGCCAAGGGTGTGAGTCAGGTGCTGGCGATGCAAACATGGCGCCCGCCCGCCGGCTGTGCGGGGAGGACTCGCCACAGGAGCCATGGCCTCCGCCAGCCCTTCTGCCCGGGAGGAAGCCACCCTCCGCCTCTCGCCCGGATCTCAGGCAGGTTAGTCCCTCCCCGAGTGTCCCGGGTCCTTTCAGTCTCCTGCCCGGCGCTGGGCTCAGAGGGAGCGTCCGAGTGAGTCCGTCCCGGGCCCTTGAGAGGAGCTGCTGGGGCTCCCGCGGCCTCCGCAACCCTCAGGGACAGTCCCCGCTGGTTTCACAGCCCGGAGTGTAGGGACGTCTCCTCCCGGCCCTGGAGCCCTGGGCTGGGGCCTGCTGTGGGGCTGGGACCCCTCCCTCCTCTGGGAAACCCCCGCCGCCGAGATTCCCTCCCGGGTTTCCCCGAGGCCCCGGGTGTGGGCCCGTAGCCGCGTCTCCGGGATTCCGCCCCAACGCGCCCGAGTCTCCCCCTCCTCCCGGTCTCGGTGCTGCCTCAGCTCCCTGGTTGCGGGGCTTCTGTGCATTTGGATCTCAGGAGGCTCTGAGCGATGGTGGTTCTGTGTTTAGTTGTGATTTTGATGTGGTTGCGGGAGGCGGCGGTGCAGCTGTGACCTACGCCGCCATCTTGTTTTCCTCCACTTATAATAGTCTTGATATTTGGTATTACGAGTCCTTCACCATCTTTATTCTCCTTCAAAATTTCTGTGATCCTTTAATCCTCTGTACACATTTTAGATCAGCTTGTCAATTCTGTGAAATCCCCTGTTGGATTTTTATGGAAACTGTATTAAATTTAAAGATTCATTTGGACAGAATTGCCATCATTACTATATTGAGTTTTCCTATGCATGAACATGGTGTATTTTTCCAATTATTTTAGTCTTCGCTAATGTCTTTTAATAAAGAATTTCTCATCATTCTTGTAATATTTTTTAAAAGATTCATTCTAACATATATTATGGGGGTTTTTTTGGTTCTGTTTTTAAATTCTGCTTGCTCTTTTTTCGTAGGGTTTAATTCTAATGATTGGGTTATTTTCTTTCTAGTCTTCAGTCTTTTTTTTTTTAATCCTCACTAGGGGATATTTTTTCCATTGCTTTTCAGAGAGAGTGGAAAGGAGGGGGAGAGGGAGAAAGAAAAAGAGAAACATTGATTTGAGAGAGACACATCGATTGGAACCCGAGACCCTTCAGTCCATGGGCTGACGCTCTAACCCCTGAGCCAAATTGTCTAGTGCTCGTCAGTCATTTTATATGTATTTCATTTATAATCTCGTTCTGGTTATCTCTCTGTATTTGGAGTTTGTGGGGGTGTAATTGTATGTTTATCATATGAGCAGACTCTTGATCAGGTTGGATTCATTCTTGTACCTTGTCATTTTTTATTGTGAATTCATCATTAACAGGGCTTGTAATTTTTGTGTGTGAAAATCCCATGATATTTGGGATGTGGAAGCACATCTTCAGAGAAGTTTTTGTTTGCTTCTGCACTGAGCCTCAGGAATGTCACTGCTTGAGGAATAATTCTTTCATTATTTTTTAGTCTAGAGTTTCTGAAATGTGGGTAGAGTAAAAGCAATGTGAATTGTGGTCCTGCAGTTTAGTATTCTCAGAGAGCTTTTCTTTTTTCCCCACCCAAAGCCCTGTGTCCTGTGGTCTCTCATTTTTAAATCTTTTCATAAATAGAATAGTCCTTTGAGGATCTTGGCTTTATGCAAAGTTCTGAGCTCCAAGTCCCTACCTCCCAAAGCCTCATTTGCTACTGCTGTGTGGGAATTGCCACCAGACCCCTAGGTTCTGGAGACAAATACTACCACCCCCCCATTAGCTCAAGCACTCACCTCTCTGTTTTGTCACAGCCCTATTTGTTTCTGGCACCTGGGGATTTGCTTTTATTATTTGTGAGCCTAGCTGTACTTAAAATAATTATGTTACATTTTACCCAGTACTTCTAGGTGATTATAGTAAAAGGATTTTCAGGTTGTCTGAGTCCACTAAACTTCTAGAAGCTGATAAATAGACTTTTAGTATTCACTACTATTTGTTAATAATCTTAAGGATTCATATTTTTATCTGGACAAGGATTGAAAGTTCATAATAGGCCATGGTGCTTGAATTATGCAACATGTGTCATTTACTGGGTCTCAATTTTTAAACTTTGGTAGAACTTATTTCTAAATAATTTTCCTCTTGTATGTTGTGGTTTTTTTTTTTTCATAAATGGGATCATATACGTTTTTTTAACAGGGACGCTCTTTTTTCCTTTTTCCTTTCCTCCCCCAATAGAAGCATGGCCTTAATCGTTCCTTCTCCCTCATGCTTCCATATTTTTATCTGTCCCATATAAACCTATATAGGCCTATGTATATATCCTCATATATGTATATTTTTACATACACAATAATACATATTCAAGATGGATGGATTTGTTGTTGTAAGCTGTATAAAAATGGGATTATATTATACATCCTTTTTTGCTCTCTGCTTTTCTCAACCAATAATACCTAGTTGAAATCACTGCAAACTGCAATGGCTCTAATTCTTTTTCTTTTTTGAATGCACTAATTATGAGCGTACTGCTTGGTGAATTTCCACAGTGAATACAACCATGTAATCACCACCCAGATCAAGAAACAGAACGTTACCAGTGTCCCAGCATCTCCATCATGGAACCTTCCATGTACCACACCCCACCCTCCGCCCCCACTCAAGGGTAACCATCATCTTGACTTTAACAGCATAGATTTTTTTATCCCATTTTGTGCTTTATATAAATGGAACCATTCAGTATATACTTTTTCATATAACATTATATGTATGACATTCATAGTAGTTGCACTTTGTTCATTCTGGTTACTGTATAATATCCTATTGTGTGTATATACCAGAATTTGTTTATTCATTCTACTAGTGATAGTTGTTGGGGTTATTATTGGACAGTGCTGCCATGAACATTTTTGCTTATTAATTTATTCTTTTTAATAGCTTTATAATAATTCAGTGCTACGTCAGGCCACTCTTTATTCAGCCATTCTGCTTTTAATAGATGTTTACTTTGTTTTCAGCTCTTGACCACTAAGGCAAAGCAATAAATATTGAACATGTGTCCCTATATAGGGATACCAATCCATTCCTACTAATGGGATAGTCAGCCAGAAGTCCAGTTGCTAGTTAGTATAGTAACTGTCTTTTAAAATTAAGAGCTGTTGTTCTACTGTCTTACAAAAAATCTTTGGCAATGACATTTCCATCAGCAATTTAAGAAAATTCCCTTTTCCCTCATTTCTACCAGCATTAGATATTATAGTTCTATGCTTTGTGAATTTGATGGGTATAAAACATCTCATAAGTACTTTAATTTATATGATCTGCCTACTAGAGAATCTGAGCATCTTTTCATGTGTCTGGACTTGCTTTTTTGTGGATTGTATATTGATATTTTTGGTCATTTTTATGTTGGGCTATTCATCTTTTTCGTATCAATTTGTAAGGTATTTTTGTATAGTTTACAAATTAACCCTCTGTCATTTGTGTTACAAATTTTAATTCACATCAGTTGTCAATTGACTTTGTTCTTGTTACCTTTGCCATACAAAAGTTGTTATATTTTAAATAGTAAATATCTCTATATTTGCTTCTATAACTTCTGGACTTGCAAAAGGTCTTTCCATGGCTATAAGGTCTTTCCAAGGACTATAATAAGGTCTTTCCAAGGTCTATAACTTCTGGACTTACAGAAGCTCTTTAGGTGATACATTTACTCTTTTGGATTTTTTTGCAAGGTTTTCATTTTTTTGCATTAAGTCTTTACACACAGGAGTTTATTTTTATATACTATTATATGTGTTTTATTTGTATATTCTTCCATATAGATACCCTGTTGTACCAGTCTCATTTATTGAGTAGTCCATGCTTTTCCACTGAATTGAATGACTATATTTGTCATACACTGATTTCTCAAACACATCACTATTTATTTCTAGATTTTTCTAGATGTTTCCATTAATTTTTGTCTATTTTCATACAAATATTATATTGATTTGATTTTTGTGTCTTTGTAGAATTCCCTATCTAGTAAGGCAAGTCCCACTCCACTGTTTTTTTGTAGTTTTCTTAGCCATTCTAAGACATTTATTTTCTATATGAACTTTAAGATAATTTTATACAATTCCAAGAAAATCCCTGCTAAGATTCTGATTGAAATTGAATTTAATTTATATATGACATTTGGGAAATTATATATTTTTATGATATTAAGTGTTTTTAATTGAGAACTATTTGTTCATAAATTACTTTCTATCTTTTGATAAGGTATTATAGGTTTCCTTTTATTAGTCTTATGGCTCTCAAATTTATTTCTAAATATTTTATAGTTTTTTTTTTGCCATTGTTATAAATGCAAAACATCCCCATTTGTATTTCTAGGTACTCCTTGTTAGAGTAAAAAAAAAAAAAGAAGCTACTTATTGTTGTTATGTATCTGATATCCGGCCTCCTTATCAAATATTGTTATTAATTCTAAAAGTTTTTAATTTACATCTCTTCTTTCAGGGTTGCTGGATATAGCAAACAAAAATACAGGATGCCCAGTTAAAAATGAATTTCAGATAAACTGAATAATTTTTTAGAATATGTCTCATGCAATATATGGGACATATATTGTTCATTTGAAATTCAAATTTAACTAGGTGTTCTGTATTTTATCTGGCAACCTTCTTTCACAATGAGTATACCTGTTTTCTTTTCTTTGCATGTTGCATTTGCTATGTGTTAACCTAAGCCAGGAAACTTAAAAAAATTTCTAATACTAGCCCCCGCCGCCCCCCTTAACCTCCCGGGAGGGAAGTCATCTTAACAGGAGTCCATGAGATGTTGTCATTTTATGAAGCCCTCCAGAGACTGTACATGGAGCTCCAATAAGACATCTCGAGCCAACAAAAATGTCACCTCTCCTTGTTTTTGGAAGGAATCCCAGCTCCTCAGCTTCCAAATACCATTTATCTCTTGGTGAACAGAAACTTCATTTGGCCATTATGTTGGTCTCCAATTAATAAGTTATAGGAGAGCAAATTTACTTATCACTTGGTACCTTGGTAGATAAAAATCTTTGAAAGTATAGAAAACGTGGTGATAAAAAATTTGTTGGAAACAAGTTGTAGATCCCTGAGGCCATTTACGTGTTGGGGTCTTGACTGGATTAAATAGGTATTTATTAACTAGCTCCCAGGAAATCCACAATTGGGGCAGGTCCTCTGCCCTGCTAACCTCCTGGGATTGGTGTGAGGATGCAGATGAAACGACATTGTTGGAACTTCCGCTGCCTAAATATGTATGCTGAGTAGTGAAGGTGGTTGCATCGTGGTTGTGGGACCTTGCCTACACAGCCTGGTGTGGCTCAAAGTAACATTGCTCCCCTCTCCAAGAATGTCAGTGCAACATGACCTCCAGGGAACACATCAGAGAGCACCAGATGTGGTGACAGAAGATAGCTGTGCTCCTGCTCAGTTGCTAAAAATGTGTGAGATGGAGCTTGCATTTCTTCACCTGCAATAAAAATGACAGGGCAGGCTCAGCTGGCATGGCTCAGTGGTTGAGCTTCAACCTATGAACCAGGAGGTCATGGTTCGATTCCAGGTCAGGGCACCTGCCTGGGTTTCGGGCTCGATCCCCAGTAGGAGGCATACAAGAGGCAGCTAATCAATGACACTCATCATTGATGTTTCTCTCTCTCTCTCCCTCTCCCTTCTTCTCTCTGAAATCAATAAAAACATACTTTTTAAAAATTCTAAAAAAAAAAAATGGATTCAGGAAAGGCCCTTGGCAGTTCCCACAGTCTGTGAATCCTGCCTGTCAGGTGTCCAGGCAGGATTCATCAGCACTGTCGCTGCAGGTCTGATGATGGCAGTGGTGGTGGTGATGGTGATAAAAGTTCACGTATAGCATTTCCTCTAAGCCAAGCGTTCTTTTAAGCACTTCATGCATATTAACTCATTCATCTTCCCAACCACCCTAGGAGGTAAATACTATCATCATTCCCATTTCACTTACACAGAGAGCTTAAGCCAGCTGCCAAAGGTCCTACAGCTGGTGTGTGAAGAGGGCTATGAGTCTTAGGGCTACGAGTGGTCAGAAGGCTGTGCTGTCTGGTATCCACCCTGGGAGCTGAGTTCATCAAAAACTACATAAGGATCTGGAAACTTCATTTTAACCAGGAGTTCAGCTTCTTCCCTTTTACCAAAATTTATTTTAAAAAAATTTGAGGATGCTAGCAATAGTTAAAATGGCCAAATTTGCCCTCCTTTTCTATCCCGGTGGCCCAGGGGCATCACCTTGGTGCTGGTGAGATGATTCAACCAGCCCCCCCACTCTCACCTCACTCTCTTTCCTAGCTGCCCGGTTGGGCCCTTAGCCATGCACTGGCTTGAGGCTTTCCCCAAAGAGGGAGAATAAATGTGGGCAGAGAGGGCCCCGGATCTTGAGCCCAAGTATAAAGACCCCAAATGAAGCAAATATAAATAGAAATTCTGTGGCAGGGTGATTCACTTCACCGTCATGACTCATGCTCTGCTAAGGTTCCCATGAACAGTATGTTCACAGTCTGATTTAATTATAGCTGATGCACTGCTGCCTCAGTGAGCCTTGGGAGGGCGCCCCAGCCCTTACTACCCCAGGGTGCACCAGCTGAAGTGCCTCCCAGTGCGAGTGAGAGAGGGCCCTGGAAATGGTTTGCTGCAGGTGCCACTTGTCACATCACGCGTGGTGGGCAGCTCTTGAGGGGACCTCAACAAGGAGGGCAGCCTCCTCAAACAAGCTGACAAAACCTTATGGTTGGTCTAAGCCCACTGCAGTGTCTGCCTCTTGCGCTTCCCTTCATGCAGAGGCTGGATTGAGATGCGCGGAGCACCAGAGCGTGGGTGTTTACAGCGACGGACTGAGGGAGAGAAACAGGATTCAGTCAAAGCTCTCTGTCGAGGGTGGAGGGAAACCCAGGCTGCCTGCCTGCAAGGACCGGCGCCTTCCTCACTCCTCATTGCTTTGCGCCTTCAGGGAGAATACTTGGAGCTGCTGCATTTGAAGGGTTTAATTTCACAAAGGTGGAGATGGGACCAAACTAGTAATCCCAGTCCCCCCACCCCACATGAAAGCATTAGTGTACATTTCAATTGAAACTGATGCACGTTCCCCTAATATCTGGCATTATGCAAAATGCACACCCAACTGGCCTCTGTTGAGCTTCAGGGTTGCCGGATATAAGATATAGGCTCCCAGCCTGGCTGGCACGGCTCAGCGGCTGAGCATCAACCAGGAGGTTGTGGTTTGATGCCCGGGGTGCAGGCTCGGTCCCCAGTAGGGGGCGTGCAGAAGGCAGCCGATCAATGACTCTCTCACTGATGTTTCTATCTCTCTCCTTCTCCCTTCCTCGCTCTGAAATCAATACATTTAAAATAAATAAATAAAGTACAAGCACTCAGTTCAATTTGATTTCCAGATAATTTTGTAGTGTAAGCTTGTCCCGAATATTAGTTGGGACATGCCTGTAGTAAAAATTTATTCGTTGTTTACCTGAAATTCCAATTTAACTGGTCATCCTGTTTTTATTTGCTAACTCTGGCAACGCTACATGGGGCTAACTCTGCCACCAAGGGGCTGTGAAACCCTAGACAAATGACTTGAGCATTTGGAACCTTCGCTTCTTGTCCTGCAAAATCAGAGTATCTCTTGGTGCCTCCCTGGGGTTAGGAGTCTGCAGATATAGGTGGGGTGCCATGGGGTGGGGTGGGGTGTGACTGCAGCCACTGTCACTGAGCCTCTGCCATGCACAATAGCTTATATATATTATAACATTATATATTCCTTGTTGTTAGTACATTATCTGTTAATCTCTGGAACCACCCAATAAGAACAGTTTATACACTAACCATTCCATTTCACAGAGGAGGAAACTGAGGCACTAAGAGACCATGCATAATCCAAGGGTGCCCAGCTCTAAGCAGCATTGTGGAGATCTGACTTCAGGCGCAGCTGATCCCAGAGCATGTGGTGGATAAAGGGCCAGGGGGCCTAGGAGGTGCTCAAATGGAGGTGCCACTCCTTAAGTCAAATGCTGCCTCCATTCCAATTTTGCCAAAGGCTGACCGGATGGCAATATCTACATTATAACAGATACACTAGTTGTTCAGAGCTGTGGAGTTTCCAAAGCACTAACCACATTTCTTTTGATATGAAACAGTCCTTTAGAGAGAGCAGAGCAGGACCTGACCTCCCCACTTTAGCTGAGAGTCTAAGGGCTACTTAGGTGCGGGCCTTGGACTGAGGCCCAAAGCCCAGAGCATTGTTGGTCTAGCTCTGAGCTCTGTGCACACCCCAGGCACCACGATACCTCTCCTGGGCATGCCTGGGTCTTCAGCTGGGCGGAGTGCTTTGTGCTGCACCCAGCTGCCCATTTGCAAACAGGACTTGGATCATCATAGGCTATACTGGGCTTTTCCATCCCTGTACAGTAAACTGAGAGTCTCATCCCCTGCAACATTTCTCTACATATCTACCATCCAAATTCTGCGTGACCCAAGAAAATAAGAGTCTCTCTTCTGAGGTCAATTTGAAAGGGAAATGCAATACTCTTTGCCCAGATCTGGGTAAACGTGGAGTCTCCAATCACCGGCTTCAGTTCTTATTGAATGCAGGAGAATTCATGAAATTCACAAGCCCTCTTGAACCTCGGTTTCCTCATCTGTAAAATTCTGAGCTAACAACAGTCATCTAACTAAGCAAATGTACCATGATAATAGTGTGCTAACAATATCTGACCAGATGCCCAGTTTAAACCTCTGCACCTTCGTCTTTCCAACACACCTGAGAGTTGCCCAGACACGAGACCCACAAAAGACAAAGTCACTAATTCCAGGGACTCCCCAGGGCCAATACTGTTGGCCTCAACCGTTCCCATCCACACTCCCACTCTCTCCACCCTCAAGGTGCACACCCCGGCCAGCCTCCTGGCATGTTCCCCTGACCACCGCCTTCAGCGGGGAGCTGCTGCCTTCCTCCCAAGGATGACTCACTGCATTGCTTGCTTGCTTTTCATTGTGCTTTTTTTAAGTTCAAAAAAAGAAATGTGTCAAATTTAAAACTCAGCACAGCACATCTATTTAAAGTGCAGAGGAAGCAGCCTTTGAACGACTTGCAGAATGTGAAGCCTTTAGAGCCTGGAAGGCCTCAGCCCAGTCTTTTTAGTGCTTTCTAACGCCCCACTTGAAAGGCAGGCAGGTGCTTGCAGATGGCAAAGGAGAGATCTGAAGTCCCTTGGGCTGTGATCGGACGAAGAGAAATTTCTCCAAGGGCACGCAAGGCTGGGCCTGAGGGTGCGAAGTGGGGCCAAATTCCCAGCCAGTGTTCCTCTGCAGACCCTCATGGCACAGGAATTGCAACCCCATTGCTGTAAGTGTGGCAGGCAGAGGCAGGCAATGGCTGGGTACACAGTGTGCATGTTTGCTTGAAAATGGTCGGGGGACCACATGGGGTTAGGCCTGAGATGGGGAAGGAGGGTTGAGGAAGAGAACAGGAATAATTCCCATCATCCAATCATTCCATCGCCTCTACTTCCCAGCTACCACACTCTCACTCCTAAACAGCAGCAAAGCAGAGGCTGCTCCAGGAGCTTCTGGGCTTCTCAAAGCAGCAGAAGGAAGTTAAATCATCTTTGACACACTTGCCCCCCCCCCCCCCCCCCCCCCCCCCCCCCCCCCCCCGACGCAGTGCTTCCAAAGCTGCTGTACAATGAAACTCCTCTCCCCTCTTCCATTCTTCCTTGTAAAACAAATATCTCCGGAAGGATTGGTAATAATTGTATCATTCTACTGCCCCCCCCCCCCCCCCCCCCCGCTCCCCACAAAGCCAAAGTCTAAGTTCTTCCCTTTGATGACTCCACTTCTGCTCTCTGACCTCCTTCCCCTTCTGCAAACATATTAGATGCATTCCTGCCTCGGGCCTTTGCATTGGCTGTTCCCTCTGCCTGGCATGCTATTCTCCTACATATTGCCTGGCTCAGCACCTCACCTCCTCAAGGTCTCTGACCAAATCCTGCCTTATCAGAGATTTTCTTTAATCATCCCTTATGACAGACCCCACAACTCATAGGCCTCCTTGCCCTTTCTCTACATTATTCTTGTCCTGTCCATGGCTCTTGTCATCCCGACACATACACCTGATTGCTCCTTTGCTTACTGTCTGGGCAGGGAGAGGGAGGAGGAGTCAGGGGCTGGTTTCTTAGCCTCCTTGCCTGAGCTACAAGGAGATCTGGAGATGGTCTCACCCAGCTGGCGTAGCCAGCACCACGCCTTGACATCTATCAATAAGATGAAGTACAATACGATGGATTATATTTTTAAGAAGCTTGTGGCCTGAGGCCCAGTTTTGCAGGGGAGTAGTTTAGTCATCCTTGACCTGCTGGGGGTGGGGGCATCACACCCAGGGGAGAGTTTTGAGGCGTCAACAGGCTCCCTCCCACACAAATCCTTCCAGAGCAGCACCAGTGCGGCCTTCTCCTTCTTCCTCCTTGCATTGCTGAGAAAAGAGGGCCTGTTCTGGTGGAAGACTGGTGCCTGGCATCCCATCTAGTGACAAAGGGCTCTGCTACGGCCTCTCCAATCCCCCCTCTCCTGGCCGCTAGCCCCTAGCCCCTAGCCCCTAGCCCCTGCCCTGGTTCCAACCTCTGCTGGCCCAGTGCTCAGAGTAACCCTTCTTTGGCTCTGGGCTCTAATTTCACCCGTCTCTCCCTGTTGACTTGCTTATTTTGTCTCTTCCCTTACTAGGCCTGGAGCCGTCTACACCGCAGACTGCCAAGCATAGCGCAAACCACATCAATGTGTGCTGACAGTGCAAAAGCTGTCTCCGGTCCCAGTCAGGGGACCGGAGACAGAAACACATATGGCGGGTGTGTGTGATCACTGCAGCACGCAGCAGCTCACTGTTTTGGGAGATGAGAAGCCCAGACACTGCTGGAGGTGCAGGCTTTGGGGTCAGCGCAAGCTCCCACTCTTCATGGCAAGAGCAGACTTAGCTGTTCCTTCATCTCCCGGCACAAAGAGTTGCCTCCCAGCGGTGTGTGTGTTCCAGGCCCTCTCAGAGCCACCTTGGAGCCTCCTGGGCCCTTTTAGCTCTGGATCTCTCTCTCTCTCTCTCTTTTTTTAATGCTCATTCTAGGATATGTTTATTGATTTTAGAGAGATAGGAAGGGGGAAAGAGAAACACAAATCAGTTGCCACATGCCCCCTGACCCCCATCCCTGCTCCCTGTACATGCCCTGACCAGGAATCGAACCTGCAACTTTTTTTAAAATTCTCAACCGAGGATATTTTTTCCATTGCTTTTCAGAGAGAGTGGAAAAGGGGGAGAAAGAGAGAGAAACATTAATGTGAGAGAGACACATCGATTGGTTGCCTCCCACACCCCATGAGGCTTGTGCCCTTGGCTGGAATCAAACACCGGGACCCTTCAGTCCACAGGCCGATGCTCTAACCACTGAGCCAAACTGGCTAGGGCAGACCTGCAACCTTTTGTTGTACAGGACAACGCTCCAACTGAGTCACCTGGCCAGGGCTAGCTTCAGATCTCTTGTGGTTAAGGAGGGAGAGAGAACAGCTGTGGGAGCTGGTGCTGCTGTCACAGGAGAGTGAGAGGAGCGGCAGAGAGAGGCAGCTCGCCTTGATGGCTGCGCTCCCTTGAGCCCAGGAGAGTGACTCGGATGCATGCGAGAACTCCAGGATACATCCCGAGTGGCAGCTGAGGGAAATGATCCACAATGTCAGGAGGGAGGCTTACATCTGCAAGCAATTCCAATTCTTTATTTTTAAATCCCCCAGCTGGGTAAAGACTTAGAAGGAAAGATGCAATGATCATTTGTGTCTTGTCCCAGAAGGGCTGTCACTCAGGGTCCAGAAAAAGGCTAAAGGGGCTGGGCTGGTGGTCACGAAAAACTGTGAGACCAGGTAATTCCTCCAGGGCTCCAGCAAGAGGGTTGAGATAGCTCCTTGGAAGCTGAGCCCTGGACGGTGGCCTGCTTGGCAGTCTGGGCAGCAGCAGCGATCCAGCCACATGGACTTAGTAACATTTCTACCCAAAGGGAGAACCTGCAATTGTCCTAGCTGATCCGAGTGGGCACTGGGATGACCTGCACAAGCCTGGTGGTCCCCTGCACACCTCTCTTCACTCCTCTTAGGTCAATTCTCAGGGCAGACTGAGTGGGGGAGGCACAGGTCCTTCTTTTCTGGACAAAGGAATAAAAGCCAAGAGTCCTGGCTGAAGTGGCCACTTGGTTTTGGATGCTCGGCATGGAACTCCTTCCTGGGTCTGGGGGATCCCCCATGTTATGAAGCCAACTCTGCCTCCACTTTAGAAGGAGGAACTAGAAGATACTGGCTTTTCCAACCTCCCCCTCAGCTAACAGCCTGTACCCTCCCCACCAGCTGATGCAACACACCTGCCCGAGACTGAATTGACAGCTAGCGGTTGTGTGAAATCCACTCTGGTGACAGGTGGCAGCCTCTATATTTAGTTTCCAAAAGAGCAGAGGCAATGATCCTAGTGATGGTGGCAGGCGTGGGGGCACCTGTGGTGCAAGCCCCAGGGTGTGAGCCTGGGAGCTCCCAGGAGTGACACCGGGAAGTGCCAAGCCTGGTGACCATGTGACTTACCAATATTCTTTAAGGAACATATTTCCTACCCAGCCAGAGTTGCTGTAATTTGCAAATAAGAACTCTGACACAGTGCCAAAGGGTGACACTGAGGCCATGAAAGATGTGAGCTAATGACTGCAACTTCTTGGTGTGTCTGTCCTGGGTTTGTATCTATAAAGCTCTTTCAGAAAAGGAGACATGGAAGGCACAACCAGTACCCCGTGCCCAATTCAGATGCAGCTTGGCCCCATGTGGACAACCCAAAGCCGTGCCCTTTGCAAAGCCTGGCAACTGTTACACCAGCTGGAGGTGGAAGCATCTGTGGCCACCCCGCTGAGAGATGGGGCCAAGCTGCTCAGGATTTAGGTTTGAGGCATGGAGATCCTGGTAGGCCAAGTGCTAGGAATGCTTCCACAGGAGGCTGGGAAGTGTCCTTCCCTAGATGTTTTCACAAACAAAAGAGCCATTTTTTTTTCATCTCCTACCACCCTACTCTATGTTTCTGATGCTGAGCAACACACAATAAATGCTTTCTGAGCAATTCATTTTTCAGAATAGTTGACATATTGCAATAAGGCAGAGGGATGAGTCACATGACTTCAGAGTTCATTGGTTCCAATTATTCCAGTCTTTCTAAGAAGGCATTTTTGCCAAAATTGCACATATGTTCCTTAAAAACACACACACACAATTTTTTTCCGATGGAATTTTTCCCTCTTTCAGACCATCAGTCAAACACTCCATGCATTAGACTCAAGAACAGTCTCTCTTGCTGTTTCAGGTCTTCTCATTCCTCAGAGAGCTCTCTTGGTAACTCAGGGACATGCGTTTTCCTAAATGGCTTTCTGAGGAGAACAAGGGGGCTCTAAGAGGGTGACAGTAGCTTTAGTTTCCCCTCACAAGCAGAGCTATTGGTGGCCAAGTCCGGGAGAACAGAAGGAATTCTGGGAGCATGAAAAGTGCTGAGACACAGAACAGATGGCAGGGACTTCAAAAGCATAAGTCACCTTGAAGGATGGCGCCAAGGGAGAGAGTGGGACACTTTTGTGCCCTCTGACAACAAGGAAACAGAGAAGACAAAAGCTAGTTGCCAGACTTGTGCACGAGTCAATGGAACTGAAAGATGGTTCTGCTGTAATTTACATCAAGGGAGGCCGAGCCTCCTGTCTTCTTGTCCAGAAGTAACTGGCATCAATCACTTGACAAACTGTTTCTCTTGCCTCCTGATCTTTGGTCTTTTTTCTTTTTCTTTCTTTACACAGAGAGCATTTACATGCTCTCTATGCAGGCAGCTAATGGGTAACAGTCTCTCCTTCCATTCACCGTGCCTCAAGAGTTGCAGAAGCTCTAACTGACCTGACAGACGGCCAACTCGGGAGACACGGGCATGACCCGCAGAGCCCGGCCCTGGTCACCATCAGGCATAGCTGGCTTCCTGTGAATGGGAAGGCCCTGGGCCCCGACTGCCAGAGGTGAGGGAGTGGGGGTCCTGTGATTCCCTTGTGCTTACTCCCGTGCCAGTCTGTAGGCTTCTTGACATTCTCCAGATGGGTAAATTGAGGCACACAAAGGCTAAATAAATCACCCAGGTCAGAGCTGGGGTGGAAGGCTAGTTGGACTCAGAGACAGAAACTTCCTCCTTGCTGCTGGATTCACCTGGCTCAAAGCCAGGGGGAGCAGCAGGTGGGGCAGCTGGCGGCTTTTCACTGAGGATGTTCAATTTTTTTTTTGGCTCTGAGACAGAACGTTCTGCCCCCAGTCTCAGCAAAGGTTGAAACTGGCCTCTCTGCTCCAAGGAAGGAGATAGGAAAGCGCACCGCCCACCCACACCAGGAGGCCAGGACAGGATGGCCGGGACAGGGCGTCCGCCAGCCCCCTCCAACATCTGTTCCTCTTTGCCGCGTGGGCCTCAGCTGCTCGTGAAAGGGATCAAGCCTCAGAAGCCTGTTCCCCTTCTTTGAAGCTGACAGCTTGACGCCTGTAGAAATGCAGTACTATTTCAGGATTTCATTTGAAAGAGGTTTCAAAAGACTGAATCGACGGCTCGGCTGAATTGCTTATTATGGCTCTTCTCCCGGCCCGTGTCTCGGTCGGTGAGCCCCAACACAGCATCTGTGGCTGTCGCACGTCATCCAGGGCAGGTGATTGTTCTAAATTAGCACCTGGATCATTTGGGAGGGCTGTAACTCTTCCTGAGCCTTCTTCCAAGAAGCAAGCGAAATGTTCACAGCTTGTACCTCTCCTATATTATGTGTTGGAAATGATCCACCCAGGAATCTATCAGGTAGATTACATGAGCCCTGTTTTTGGCAAGCATGTGTGAAGGACACCAAAAATAAAGGCTATGAAAATGCTGCTATGAAATCTGGGTGGCTGTGACCCCCCCCCCCCAGAACCTCAGAGGCAAACGGGATCAAACAGGTTTCCCAAAGGAGCCCAGGCATGAACTAGAAGGCTGTGGGGCACTGCAGGAACTTGGGGGGAGGGGAGCACGGTGCCCACACTGTCGCTGGGATCTGCCCCACCAGTGCCAGTGTTCTGGGCAGGCCCCACCTTATCTGACTCTCCAAACACTGGCCACACCACACTAAAGCATGGTCATCTTTTCACACCAGCCTTCCTTGGGTCACGTCTCATTTCTCTTTGTGTTCCCACACCGGCACACTCCCACATCATCAACACATGCTGATCAATGATGGAAGGATCTAGTAATCTGAGGAGAATGGTTTTACATACTGACATGAAAGGTGGGGGCGGGAGGCAGGGGGGGAGAAAGGTGAAGGAAGGAGGAGCGGTGACCGTGGACGTCCATGGGAGCAGAAGCTGAGAGCTTCTGGGGCCTTTTCCTTCAGTAACTACTCTGTACCTCATACGGGAAAGTTCTGTGCCTTTGAAGAAATGGACAGTGCCTGTATACCACTGAGTCCAGGCAGGTATACCTGGACTTGTGCTCTGGATGGTCTTTCCCAGGGGCGACTGCAAAGTATCTGGCTGGAACTGAGGAGAGGCTCTTCAGCAGGGAGTGTCAGGAACTTCCTTCTCCTTCCAGAACTGTCAGTACTGCATCTTGACTCTGAGGGGTGTCAGGCACAGCGATGTCCCCTCAAAGCAGCTAAAGCATTGGCTTTCTCCACGGTCACTTAAACTTCCAAGCAAAGATCTGATGACCACATCCCCATTTCAGAGTCAGAGTTATTGCAAATCCAACCCATCACACTTAACCAGCCAGAGCTCACCATGTGGCCACCAGTTGACTGTCCTTTTAAGTCCATTATTTATAGAAACTGTTTGCCTGTTGTCCCCACCCCAACCCCGAAGACAATGCCTGGAGAGAAACTCCATCCCCCAGGACATTGGCAAAAGGTTGACGAGGCCCTGTCCAGTCAGGATTTGTCCTGGCTCCTCTAATATCAAGACCACAAACCACACCTACCGGAGAGTAATAAGATGGGAAGGGCTCGAGTCCCCAGCCCCCAGCCTGGCTTTATCATAAGAGGGAAGCATTGCTTTGGAGGGAGCACACCACCACCAACTTCCATGGCGTCTGGTACTGCATACCCATCACCTGGCTTCCTCAGAGCAAAGGGGAGGTACAGCCGGGGATGGAGAGCGAGGGGGTGGGGGGCATAGGCCTTCCAGAGGGACTTCCTGTTCCCATGAGCCTCAAAACAATAGCTGGCCCACCTATAAGCACAGTTCGCTCCTCCCCTGCCATAATTTTTTGTTTTGCTAGATTCTGGAAAATGTGGGATTTTTCAGAAGGCAGGAGAAGCCCCGAACTCATGGGCAGTCAGGATAAAATCCTTGAAGACCATGAGCCAAAAATGAATGAAGGCAGCTATGCCAATAAAACAAGAGGTCAAGAAAGAAAGAAAGCCACAAGAAAAACAAACTTCCCCAGAAAGATAGAGTTGTTCTATTTGGTAAATAGTTTGGTCCCCAGACAGACTACATCCTGTTATGATGTTCTCTTTGTCAAGGTCTGCCTGTCTAGCTATTGCTACTGGAAGGATCTTTAAGACGTGCTTTAGCTCACCAAACCTATTTCGGTAACTCTCTATGAGAGCCAATTTAAGCTGTCTTTTTAGTTCACACTGCACTCAAAAGAGACCAGTTTCCAATTCCTCCTCAGGCTCCAGAAGACCAGATGCTATTATAAAACGTTCCAGCAAAATGGATCTAGACAATGATCCTATGCCACTCCTTGGGGGCACAGGATTCCTCAGCTCTTTCTTTGTCTTGGACATACAGGTTTCAGATCACTGCCATCTCCGCCCTGCCAGTGTTTCTTATGGGACATGCTTTTGTGACAGCAGAGGGGATCTTGGGCAACAGAAGAAAGTTCCCAATGAAGCTAGGGGACAAGTGACAGACTCAGAGCGCCTATTGCATCTGGCAGCCTGAATTGGGTAGCAATTCCTGCAAATGAGAAGCCACTGCCTTCATTAGGTAGGTCATTGTCCCATAAGCCCCACTTGGAGCACTGTCATAAAAGAAGTGGCAAATGCCTGTGGCTTGGTCTTTCTCCAGGGTGTCCATGGCGCCAATCGACATCTGCAGAGGGAAAGGCAGAGGAAAGAATGAGCACAGTTTGCTCTTGCAGCCCTGTGATGAGTCTGTGTGCTGCAGGCCCACAGCCCATGGAGCTCCGGGTCTGGGGAAGAACCTACAGCACCCAGGGAGGATGTGGGCCTCTGCTCTGGGCACTGCACTGGGTTTCCACATGCCCCGGTTTATAGGGCATCCTTGACTCTAACGAGAGGATGGCTTCTCCTAATGCACAATAAGTGGTTTTGTCTACCCAGGGCCATATACGAGCAAGGATGGTGTTTGCACTAAAACCTATGCTGAAAAGAGCCTGTCTATCTTTAAAGGTCTTTAGATTTCCCAAGTGGCCACTGTGCCATTTTCTAACCAGATGGTTGACATATTTCACCATCTATGATGACATTTTCTTTGTTTGAGAACATTCTTTCCTATTGGACTAAGAATCTTCAGCCTTGATAAATCCCAGCCAAACTAGCCACCCTTCCTCTGTCTCCACCTTAGCTGTGGGGTGACTGGGCAGGCCTGGGCACACCCACCTGGTCCTGCAAGAACAGCTGGTTGGCCATCTGCACGATCTGGTCCACGTGGATGATGCCCCCGATGCTGTTCATCTCCGTGTCTGAGAGCAGTGTCAGCACCATGATGGCTTCCACCAGCAGCTGCCGGTACTCGGGCTGGGGCACACGGTTCAGCACCGACTCAACGTGGACAGCAAACTTGATCTCCTGTGGAGTCATCTGCCAAAGGGACCCTCCAAGGGGTGAGGAGTGAGCCAGGACAGGCACAGCCTGTCACCAACATTAACCACAGCACCCACTGGGTCTGGGGCTCAGCTCAAATGCTGCCTCCTTTTTGGCCACTGTCCTAGTTCTGCCTGCAGGAACCCTCTGGAGCAGGATGCCGAAGCTCTGCTCTGGGAGGAGGCAGTTGGCCTTGTCCTAGCTTTGTTTACCTAACCCACTGGACTTTGACTTCCCAGGGGCAGGGATCATTTCATATTTCTCATTCTTCATCATAATTCTTGCAGCACATGGCATGCTGCCTTGGGCAGGGTAAAAACTAAAAAATCCGTTTTTAAAAGAATGAGTAGGGGAAAAGAAACCAGGGAAGACAACTGCTCTCAGCAGAGAGACGGGTCAGAGGAGGTTGCACATGGGTCAGATGAGTGTGGCATGTGGCTTTGCTCTTTTCTCTTAATAGGGTTTCAAATCTAAAGACCGTGACAGTCAGAAATGTTGTTTCTGAGAGGAAGGAGAAAAGGTGGTGCTAATAAGTGTGATGGCCTGCCTATGTGTGCAAGAAGCTTGAACGAGGCATCAGTGGTCAGAGCCCGTGAAACATAGCACTTGGTGGAAATGGTAGGCCGGTGTTTGGGTTTTTCCCATCATACCTCTCGTGTGGTTGAGGATGGGAGCACATAACCATCGATGGACAGACCATGGCACTGTGGGAAGAACACACACATCACATTTCAGTCGGAGTCCAGAGCGTGATTGATAGGTGTGCACACGTGCACACGCACATGCGCACACACTCAAGTTGCCCTGCCCTGGAAGCCTGCGTGAGGGCTGGAACACACCAGACTGTCATTTATTTTTAGAGAGCTGTTCTTGCTGCCCACAGGCTATGTTTTTGGTGGAACAATTGTAGGGAACCAGCAGGCATGTTTCAGATCTCGCACGAACAATGCCCCAGGAGCTGCCGGGTCCTCCTCTGTGGAAGCTCCGCATTCACTTGCCTGAGAAGCCCCCACTGGTGCCATATAAAGGGAGACTTTCATGGCTCCTGCTGGCGAAGTGATACTTCTGTGCCTTTGTGAGGCATCTATTTTTGAGATTTCTATAATAAGCAGCAATCACAAAAAACTTGAGCACATGCACAGACACGCACACGCACACCCATGTATATAAATATCAAGCGCCAACTCAATACAAAATGCTTTTTCATAATAAAAGTGTCTTGGTATTGAGCCAGTGGAAGTCCGGATGATGCCCTAGGAAGAGTGGGCAGATTTTCTAGGAACAGTTTGTTCTAATCTAATTGGCCGCCTTCTAAATCCCAGTGTCCTGGCTGGCAGCAGCTGCCCACCGCTGTCCCAGAGGGCTGAGGACAGAGCGGCTGCAAACACTCATGCCTCCTGACAAGAGGCAGAGAATGGAGAACTAGAGGCCTTTGTGGGCTCTGAGGGCTCTGATCCCACGTGGGGACCAGAAGACCAGCTGCATGAGGACAGGGACTGCTCTGACCTCCCCATGCCCAGCTCGGTGAGGAAGACCTCCATCCTCACACACAGAGGCCAAAGGCTCCCTAAGGGTCCACAGAAATAGCACAGCTGAGCGGGACAGTGGCTTTGGGAAGGGGCTGTTGTACGCGCTTGCTTGGGATGACTTTCCTCTCCTCTCCTACTTGAAATGAGCTAACAAAAATAGCTTAGGGAAAAATTGGTCATGCCCATTGTTCCTGGTTTGCCACATAAGCTTTAGTATTTATTAATTAATTAAATTTATTGGGGTGACATTGGTTAATAAAATATTTCACTTATATGTGGAATCTAATTAACAAGAAAGTGGAGACAGACTCATGGATATAGAAAACAGACTCAGAGCCGTCAGAGGGGAGGGGCTGGGGGCTGGGTGAGAAGGGTGAAGGGATTAAGCAAAGCAAGACTCTTGGACACAGATAACAGTATGGTGCTTGCCAGAGGGAAGGGGGGATCGTCCTCAGTTAAAAGCTTCTATGTATCACCATTTATCCCCCCTTTATCCTCTTCTACCTCCCTCCACCCCCTGGAGTCAGCCTAGAAGCCCTCAGGACCCGACGTGGTGCCCTGCAGATGGGAACTGCTAGATTCTGTCGCTGAATGGCATGGATGCCATGTCTGTCTGATCGTGCAGGAGGCTAAGGGATGGGGCAGTTCTGGGTAATCTATGTCATGGTGTTTTCATCCAAAGCGTTCCCTGCCTTCTCTGGTTCTTATCTATCTTCTGACTTTTCTATGTTCCTAATATGTCAAAGGTGGTCACATACAACCTGGGCTGTCACCTCATCTACCTTGCTGCGGTTCCAGCCAGCAGTACTTAACCAGGCGTGATTTGCTGCCCAGGGAACACTTGGCAATGTCTGGAGACATTTTTGGTTGTCAGAACTGGGGGAGGAAGTGCTATTGGCATCTAGTGAGTGGGGGCCAGGGATGTTGGTTAATATTCCACAATGCACAGAAAAGCCCCAACAAAAAAGAATTCCCCAGCCCCCAATGTCAGCAGTGCCAAGGTAGAGAAAGCCCGTTCTAGGCTGTGAGCTACCCAAGGTCAGGGGCTGTGTGTTCTCTTGTTCTGCAACCACATGCTACTTGATCACACCAGTAGATTGCACCATATTTCACAAAGGGAATAGGGTGGGGAGCAGGCTCAGTTCATTTCCCTGGGACTGTGTGTTCCCCAGCCCCAGGGCCTGCAGAATTCAGTACAGTGGCCAAGCTCACCTTCTGAAGGATCTTCCACACCTTCTGGTAGAATCCCACAGGCACCCGGTTGATGGCGCCGTCCAGCCGTCTCCTGCGCAGCCACTGGCCCTGCCGCTCCCCCCAGCCAATGTGATGCCCGCCTGAGTCTGACGACGACGTGCCGGTGGGCGAGGACGGGGTGCTGGACCTCTGCAAGACAGTGCATGGCCTTCAGAAACCTCACAGTCCGTGCTGCAGCATAGCTCAGTGAACCAGGCAAAACACCAGATCACCACCTGCCCAGAGAGGAATGTGCTTCCTTGGTTGGAGCCTGACTGGTCCTTGAAGCTGGATTAACTCTTTCCTGTACTGGTTTGGTTCCTGAACTTGTTTGGTGCACTGTGTCCAGCCCCACAAGATAACGCAGCAGCAAGAACCCCAACCTGACAGTGAGGCCAAGCAGGTGGGAGTGCAGGCTCTGGGGTCAGCTGTGAACCCAGCTCAGCACCAGCTGCGGCAATCCCTGACCCTGACACTGGCTCGAGGTTTTGACCTTATCAGACTGTCTGGCAGCACTCACTGAATGAAGATACAGAAAACCCCAAGAGAACGCCCGGCTGGTGGTAAATGCCCATGTGGGGCAGTGGTCACTGCCAAGGCCTCTGGCATTGCTGCTACAGTGCCCAGAGTCACCGGGCTCTCGGAGCAGGCGAGTACCCCAGAGACACTGCAACCCAGGGAGACAAATGCCAAAGTGTCCACTTCTGCAATGCCCCAGAAGTGGCAGTCACCTCTCCATACTGCACGTGCCACAGAGAATGCAACACATAACATGGGGTGGGGGTTGGGCCATTGGGGGAGGCTCTGGAGCCAAAAACAAAAAGAAAAGGCTGGGGATCCCCATTTAGTAGTGAGGACCTCGGAGTATGGTATATGCACTTGGCCTTTTCCATCTGCTCTCTGCTCTGCCTGTACTCAGCACAGGGCTTTATCCTAATTTGGGGCGATGGCTGCCTCTGCTCCAGGAACACACGCTTTGCAGAAGCAGAGGGAGAGACGTCATCTCCTGCCCACCTCCTTGCCTCAGGCTGGACTTACTGTGGCCTCCTCCAGGGATGCGCTGGGGTAGGGCCAGCAGTTCTGTTCTGAGACCAGGCCTGAATGTGGGGGACCCCCCAGCAACAGATGGGGTGAAGCCATCCCGTGCTCCCTCCCCGCAGCAAGGCTCTGGGCCTGCCTATTCCCGTGGATGGGTCCTAAGTGCATGGTCTCCGGGCCAGGAAGGGATAACCCACATCCTTACACATTACCTTTGTTTTGGACTATCGGGCACTTTCACTTCTCAGTGCACAACATTAAGCGGAAAGGCTTGAAAATGAAATCCGAATGTTAAGCACGCTACCAGGGCACGAGGCAGGAGTATTCTCTGTGGACTCATTTTGACTTCAGCGGGTCTTATTTTTGAAAAGGCTGTTAGGCTGGGTTATTCCATTGGGCTCATTATTGCCATTTAAATACGGCAACAATTAGATACAAATAAAAGTAATTACAGCCGCACTCATCAATGACTCAGCTGGTTTCCTCCTTTTCATTTCAGGACAAAGATTCAGACTTGCCTCAGTGATTCCAACACTTCCTTGTCCCCCACTTTGTCTGAGGCCTCATGCCAAGCTGGGCATTATGGGTGCACAGTGCCCATGAGCACCTGCAGGCAATGGTTCACCACTAGAGCTCCAGCGAGAGGCCCAGAACCACTGCCCCAGAGGTTCCAGAAGCTCCTGGACAGAAAAGGCTCAGTTCAAGAACTTCTCAGCTTTCTTTCTAGATTCACCTCATAAAGACAGTCAAATGAAAACACTTAGAGCTGTTCAGATCTTCAGGAATTTGGGGTGAAGTAGGAGCATGAGAAGGGCTACAAGAGGACTGAGACACCACAAACAAGGAGGCGCAGCGGTGGGACAAGGGTTGGGGTGCATGGTTTACCATAGACTTGGAGCAATGCGAACTGCTGGGTGCGGCCTGGCTCACAGAAAAGAGCTACAAGACAAAGAGAGTCCATTCAGTCATGTGCAGTGACACCAAAGGACGCAAGCAGAGAGGAGGAACACAGAAGAGTGTGGAAAACACCTGCAGAAAGAAGTGCAGAGGACACTCAGCAGCCAGGCAAACAGCCCCAGGGACCAGGCAGGCAGAGTTCTGGGCTCCGGCAGCGAGCCCGGGAAACGCTCTTTCTCTCAGTATGGAACGGTACTACATGCCAGTCAGATGCGGAGCGTTCCTCATCAAGTGAAGAATCGATTTATTTTCCAAAGTCACGGCCATGAAATGCCAATCTTTTAGATAGATTCTCTGTGAAAATCTACAGAGAGCAACATGATATCCACAACCAGTATTTAGCATCTGGCACCTACTGGCATTCAATAGATATTTGTTAAATGAATGAATAAGATCAGAACGATGACCTTTGGCCAAATAAGTATTTCCTCATCTAAAAATCTAGACTGTACCCTTAATAGTGCCTGTCATACACATGTGCACCCATGCTTGGTGTTCTTGCGAAAGTGGACAGAAATTTCAAATGCCATGGCATCTATTAAATTTCGTATAGAGAAGATGTTTCTTTGATGGAAGTGGCCAAGTAGAAAACTTGTACTTGGCTAACTGTACTGAAGCCATCAAAGAAGAAAGGTGATCATTTTGTCCCCAAAATAGGCAAGGACAACATTAAATGAAGACAGAAGAAACAACCCATATTCTAGGGAAGGTGCCATGGGGATGTGATTAACCAGAGGGACAGTGCCACCGAGTGGCTGGCAAAGGAACATGTTTTGGAAAGTCCGTTCCTTACTTGGAAAACATAAATTTGAATGAGAGAGCACATGTGTCTTACTTACCCTGGGACAACACAGAGAGCCTGCATGATATCATATGATTCCTCTACACTCTCTCAGTCATGGAGACATTAAATCATTAGGAACATGACTCCAATTTTCTGGAGGAAGGAGGAGGAAACATGGAACAAGGTGATATAAAAGAACAGTATCCTTCCATTTTTTCCTTCCAGGGTTAGGAATAGTGGTATACTTTCTTTCTTCTTTTTTATTATCCTCTCCCAAGGACAGTTTTTCCATTGCTTTTTTTTTTTTTTTTCCAGAGAGAGTGGGAGAGAGAGAAAAACATCGACGTGAGAGAGACACATCGATTGGTTGCCTCCTGCACTCGCCCTGACTGGGGGTCGAGCCTGCAACCAAGGTATGTGCCCGTGGCTGGAACTGAATCCAGGACCCTTTAGTTCGAGGGCTGACGCTCTAACCACTGAGTAAACCATCCAGGTTTCTACTGATATAGCCAATGACCACATTTTACTTTTTATTTCCCCCTCCCTTTTTTTTTTTTTAACAGAAACTCCCACTGAGGCAAAGCCTGGGACCATCTCTTTCACACAGTACCCTATAAAACCCAAGAGTTTAATAAATGGATTTTGTTTAAAGGCCTGGCTAAAGCTATTTCTCCTGCTTTCAAGTCCAGCACTCTGCCTGCTCCCGGGGCTGCCTGCCACAGCTGTGGAGTCGCCTCCACCCAAGCCTGTTTCATGGGCAGAACCGTCCTCCGAACATTCAGACTCTGTATTCACAGCCTCGCTTTCCACATTTAAGCCAGAAAGAACATGAGGCAAGCACGGTAAAGGGCGAAACAAAACAAAGATGTTTCACCTGTCCGTCGGTACTAAATCGCCTAGTCATCTGAAAGTAAAAATACATCAGGAAATAAATCAGTTTCGAATCAGAGGTGCCCTGCTACTCCCATCACCCTCTAGACAACCCAGGGAAGCACTGGCTCAAGTGCAGGTTGTGACCCGTTACTGTCTCCCGGATCTCGTGGGTCATCATTTGAAATGGAGAAGAGAATCTGAGCACATTTCATGGTCAGAAGGTAACTATTTCCTACTGTAGGTCATGGGCAAGTCCTAGCACAGTACCAGAACATTAGGACTAAAAAGCTTTTGACCTGTAGTCTTGTGGGGTGAGTTCACAAGGAGTTTATTGTGAATTAAATAAAGGTGAACAAAGAAAAGAGACATTTGTGGCTGGTGGAAAATACAGGTATCATGAGCATTCCATTCCGTTTCTAGATTCCTCTGGTTATTTCATTTGAAGGGCACATCTGATGGAGAGATGATGTGGTTACTTTTTGCGTGACTCTACATTTTAAATGGCCGTGGCACACTCAAAAGAGCGGTTCTGGGCAACAGAGGCAAACAAGGGGAAGGGCATTTTCTGTAATGTCTACACAACGCGTTCAAGTTAAGGTTGAGCACGTGCAGGCAGCTCTGGGGTATCTGGGTACGGGGTGTGCTGATTCCAGGACAGAAGGGATCTCACATTCTCTACAAAGAGCAGGCCATGCCCTGCATGCCCTGGGTTTCTGCCACTTTCTGAGGTGAGCCCGGGTAGGAAAACCACTTGTCTCCTGGCACCGTTGCCACTGAGAGGTCTTCTTACCTGTTTCATCTCACTTCTCAGCCTGTTAATGCCACTCCTCTCGGTTTTGGTGACTCCAGTGTGTCCTACCTCGTGGATGGAGATGGCAGGGCTGGATGTAGAGGAATGGATAGGTCGCACTGGAGGGGAGACACACGGGGTTCTTAGAAACTATATAGCGTTCACCCTGAGTAAGGAATACATGCGATGTGCTTATTTTTATCCGCATCTCTCTCCCCACCTGGATCATAAACTCCATTAGGGGAGGCCTCATCTGCCCTGGTCAGTGTTGTTTCCAGCACCCGGAACCATACCTACTATACAGCCTGGGCTCAGTATGTGTTTGAGAGAATAGATGAGAGTGAACATCGCTCAAGGAGCATGCAGAAAACACTGGGAGGTCATAAAATTCTATCGTGAATTGGATATTTAAAAAAATAACTTCTTCACTTCTCCGAAAGCACACCTTCCTTGTAGAAAACAGACCACTCAATTAAGGGCCTTGGGGCTGGAGTGGGAAGTCCTAGGAGAACAAGCCGACCAAGGGCTAGAGGCAGAGATGTGGATGCCCGAGGGTCAGGGCATTGCGGCCATCCCAGAAGGGGCAGGAGGCCTCCATCATCTCACTCCCAACCTGCTGCAGCAGCCGCAGGACTTATACCTGTCGGCAGCCCTGCCCCCTACTCACTGGTTCTCCACGCTGTGGTCACAGTGATCACTCCAAAAGGCAAGTGTGATCATGTCACTGCCCACTCAGAATCCTTCCAGGCTTAGCTCTGTCTTCAGGATACGACCCAATCAATCCTCCCAGCAGCACACAAAGCCCTATAGTCTTGAACTCCACCTGCTCCTCTTAGCTTTCCACTCCAGGTCGTCCATAAGGTGCTGGGCATTTGCACTTGCTGCTCCCTCCAGTCCTACCTGCTCCTCACTGCCCAGCACAGCCTCTCCTGCAGGCCCAGTTGAAAGGTCACTTCCTTAGGGAGCATTCCCTGCATGCCCCGCCTTCCCTACAACAAACTTACCCCTGAGGCCTCGCAGTGGAGGACACTGTCCAGGGGAATAGAGACAAATAAGGAGCCAGGGGCACCAACATTTAAAGCACAGCAGAGAGGGAGGAACTCACAAAGAAAATCATAATTAGCTTGAGAGGGAGGAGGGACACCAGGAAAGAAGTCAAAAGGGTCTGGGAGGCAACAGTGGGGCCTGTATGGGGTGAGCATTAGCTGGTAATATTTATCTCAGACATCTCAGGATTTAATCAAAATTCTAAGGCTATTCAAGTTTCTTAATTTATAAAATTGAACAATTGCAAAAGACAATTAACAAATGATGTTATATGTCAAAAGACAGGACCTCTTCTGGCCTTGCTTGCGATTAGACATATTTATGGCTTTCAAGTGACATTGCTCTGTTCCTAGTTTTATAAGCATCTATAGCTTTATATCTGATAAAATTTTAGTAGTTATCTGTGTCAAAGCATGTATATTATTTTCATGAGCAGAACACATTAAATATCTATTTTATATATTTACATTTCAAGGATTGGGCACTTGAAAGAACTGAAAATTACTTTTGGAAAAGGATCTCGAGCACACCTCCTTCAGGAAAGGAGAAAAACCACCAAAACCCATCTGATGGTACCATGCCATCTTTGTTAGTCGGCTGGCCCACACTCTAGGGAAAAATATGAAGTACCCAATGTCCTTCTTATTAAATAAAAAGAATGACAGCCCAAACTCCATTTCTTTGGCTTGATTAAATAAATGCAAAAATGTGTCTACAAATCATTTTGCTGTATTATGATGAGAAATGGTAATTGCTTCAATTATGATTAGAGAGCATTTGAGAGCAGTATTCCACCAGGACTTGGGTGATTATATTTCCTAACACTGCAAATAGGGTGCTGGTACAGATAAAAACTGAACGGGCTACCCAGGGACAAAGCAAACTCACTCAGCAGGAAGGTATTGTGATGTTGCAGAGGGCTCTTCTCCTGGCCCCATAAAGGAAACTGGGGTCTGGTTGAGGACACTTCTGTCCAAACCAAAGGTGGGGCACTCAGGTGTTCAGAAAAGACAGCCTTTCGTCCTGACACTCTGGTTACCTCAACCGCCCCCCCCCCCCCCCACATGTGCACAGCGACAGTACCTGGACCTGGCAGAAGGAGGAAGGTGGCAGGCCAAGGTGCAGAGGTGTGCTCACAACACCCACGTGGGACCACAGCTGTCCCAGCAAGCCTACAAGGGGTCACAAAGCCCAACAAGCTGGAACCTTGCCTCTGGGACTCTGTCTGTCTCGGTAAAGTAGGAACCTTACCCTCATACATTATGCTCCAAATAGCAATTACTGATGTTGATTTGTATATAAATGAAGCAGCTTCAGGCGACACTGGATGCCTCAATTGGGGCCTCTCTGCTCCCCTCCCCACAGCGGTAAAATGAGCATTTACTTACTGCTTCTTTCAACGCCAAATTCCTTTCCACTTAGAATATGGTGCAGGAGGTTTTTCATATCAAAAGGGCTGAGGTTCATCAAACTTTCAGAAGCTTCTTCTCCTAAAAACAAGCATCTTGTAAGTGTCCCAGACACAAGGCTGCTGGCAGGTGAAGGTAGAGTTGGGTGGGCCTTGGGGGTGGTGACAAAGGAAGCTGTGGCAGGTCTCCCTGCTCAGGATTACCTCCCCACTGCTTCAGGGCTGACATGTACTGATCCTTGGTGATTCTAAATGCTACTGTTTAAGTTGTGTATTTTCTTAACTCTCAGACGCATATTTTCCACCCTGTAATGATCCTGATATTAGGATGCGGCTTGCAGTTGATTTACATATTTCAGTTGTTAGGATTTCTCCCAGCAGGGGTGTTACTAAATAGGCGATGCCCTCATCGCAAGTAGCTGCAGTAAGGAACTGAGATGTCAGGAGCGA
Source organism: Miniopterus natalensis (assembly GCF_054644295.1). Taxonomy (NCBI): domain Eukaryota; kingdom Metazoa; phylum Chordata; class Mammalia; order Chiroptera; family Miniopteridae; genus Miniopterus; species Miniopterus natalensis. Next base: position 97,225,959 of record NC_142103.1, on the reverse strand, counting down.
GGCAGAAGATTCTGAGGCCTCATTCCCTGACATAGGAAATTCAACTGCCTGTGCCGGATGGCCCGGCTGGAAGGTGCATCTAAACTAGAGAAGCAGGTGACGCAGGAGCACGTGCACAGGCACAGAAGCCGGGGTTCCAGAGCGCTTGGGGGGGCCCCTGGGGCCGACCACGCTTCGCACCTGAACAGTTCAGGCTCCGCGCCAGCTCCGTGGCCATCACCTGGATGATCAGTCCGATCCGGAGCCTGAGCATCTCCACGAAGAGGCTGGGCTGCGCCCTGACGTACATGGCCAAGTAGACCACAATCTCCTGGCAGACACACGGAGACGGCGTTTCAGAGAGCGGGGCAGGCGGAGGCCCCTGCAGCCTGCGGAAGGCCGCAGCCCTGCCTCTCCCCGCCAGCTGACCTGTGTGAGGACGGCGATACTAATGTCCTGCCCGCTGGCCTCGTAGATGAGCTTTGTGAGCTCCTCCGGGGGAAGGGGCCTAGGAAGGGATATCAAGACACAAGCGCCATGAGAGATACCTAAGAGGTGTCTCCTCGCCCTCTGCGGAAGATCCTTATTTTCCTGCTGGAAGCTCCCGAGAGACCCTCTTCTTGAACGGTGGATGGCACTGATGTTTTCTCCAGGGCCCCCACCACCCTGAGGCCCCCGGGTGAGCACTTACGCAGAGATGATCTTCTCCCGGGGCTCTGGTGGCAGGCCCACTGTGAGCTGCGTCTGGTGTGACAGCAGGTCCGTGCAGGCCTACTCATTTAGGGGAAAGCATGAGGGAGAGAAGGAGGGAGTGGGAGAAGGAGAGAGGGGGAGAGGGGGAGGGAAAGGGAGAGAGGGGGAGGGGGGAGAGAGGGAGAGGGGGAGAGGAGGAGATGAGCAAAGTCAAAGGGGAAGGGTACCGACAATAAGGTCATAAGTTTACCTTTACAATCTTTATGACCCATGTTACCATTTATTTGAAAAATCTGAGCAACCCAGGCAGGGCTGCATCCCTATGATCTTTGTGCTCTCAACATGTGGCTCCAGGCCTGGCTCTGCAGGGCCTGTTAGTGGGTATTTAATGCCCATCCACTGCAACAAACACAGTGGATTCCCTGATATACCACAAAGGGGATGGGCAATCGTGAGTCCTAAGACACCAATGCTAAGGGTTAATAACCATATTAAAATCCTAAATTTTCAGTTTCCCCATTATTCACATATAATAAATACCATCCCCTTACCATATCACTGAACTCTAATGTCTTAGAAAGCGGTTCTCGATTTTGCAGGGCCATTGGGTTAAAAATATTAATGATGATTATACTGTGGATGTACAGAAATGAGAGAGCTCTGTTTAAGAGGGTGCCAGGCCACAGAGAGTTTTCATTTTATTTCTTGGTAAACCATTTGCTGCAGCTAAGAAGGAACAAAACTAATCAACTTCATTTTCATTTTTTCTGCTCGCCTTCCAAGAGCAGTGGGAGGTCAGGAAAGGAGGACCAGCTCCACCTATAAATTAAATAACTGGTTTTCTTCACAAATAAGAGGTGCTTGTCTCCAGTTTTCATAACAAGAAGAGGGCATGGGGCTAGAAAAGACAGACGGACAGCCAGCTCAGTGGCTCTGACCTCGGCCAGGACCTCCACTTTCTTCCTGAGCAGGCCAGAGATGTAGCGAATCAAACCCCACTCTTGGTTCAGGCCGGCTTTTCCGTAGAGCTCACTGAGGAGGTTTTGAACTGTGACCCCATGCTGTCCTGAGAGATTTGTGTCCCAGCGGGGGCCCCTGTTGAGAGAGAAAACCCCAGAAGTGTGGCCAGGAATGTTCGCAGGCTGGATTCTCTTGCAGCAGAACTCACTTGGCAGGGAGGGGAATACACCGCCAGTCCTCTGCCAAGTGCTGGGGCCCTCCCACTGCCTCCGTCTCAGGATTGGGTTGAGTCTTACCAAAGCATCCCTCTGTCCACTTGAAACAGAAGCCTAACCTCAGGAAACGGTGAGATCTTGGCCTCACCAGCCTCCTCATCCTGAGAGGCCAGCATGAGCAGGCAGAAAAAGGCATGGAGATTTGTTTGTAGTGATCCTGGGTAATTTGGGTGATAGAGTCATGCCCCAGATTGCTGGAAGGCCAAGAAGACTGGGACAGAATCAAGGAGATCGGGGGAAGCTTGGCCTAGTAAAGACCAGAAACTTACTTTATTACATACAGAATGTACAGAATGTCTGCCTGGTCCTGTAGGTTCGAACAGTCTTTCAGCTGCTCAACCAGCTTCTCGCAGTCCACATCACCATGGTCGTCTCTGGGCCACTGGAAGTCATCCTCAGGGGTCTGGCCCTACAAAAGTCAAAAAGCGGGGGAGAAGAGCTGAGCATGCGAACCTTCAGATCAGAAGTGACTCATCGACCTGGTCTTGGAACTCTGTGGCTGTGCTCCAGGTTTTCAGTGAATCTTTTGTAGTTTTTTATTTATGTGCTTTACTATTTTTTATCAGTGATTCACTGTGTTAGTCAATGTTTGCAAGAGACTGGACTGAACATGTTAAAATACATATGAGTTTTATTTATACCAAGTTCAAAAACAGAACTAACCCCTGGTGTTAGAATTTATGCTAGCAGTTATCTTTGGAGTGGAGGGGTGGAAGCGACTGGGAGGGGTACCAGGGGTGGTTGGTCATTTACTCGCCTCTGTTGGCTAGGTGATCATTCATTGAGCTGTATACTTACACTCTATACACTTTTCTATAAACATTATACTTCAATAAAATATATTTTAAAACAAAAACAAATGCAAAAAGTATGTCAGTTTTAAACAACCTAAAATTGAGCTTAGGTTAAAATATTCTTCAATATTTTAGACACTGAATCTTTCTATTCACATGGGAGAAAATCAAGGGAGATTTCTGGATAAAACAACATTATGGGACCCAGTGGGGAACACCCTGAGATTTATTCCCCTGAGGAAACTTTTCTGGTTTTGTACCCCAGTCTGCAAGTAGCCCAGCCTTGGCTGGCAGACAGGACAGGGCTAGGTAGTGAGCTAGCTTATTTCCTCCAGTGTGACACAGATTCTGATGAGTGGGCAAAAAGTCAGTGGACTTTTCCTACATGCCAGACATAGAGGTTTGCGTCAAACTCAGCGTGCAGACTGACACAAAGCAGATTCTAGACGACTGAGTGGGTTCACACGGAAATACGCTCTTTCTTTTGAGTTTAACCATTTAAAAGACTTCTTGAGGCTATGCCAGCAACAAAGAATGTTACACTTATTAAAAAAATGAGTAAATATCTTACCTGTTTTAGGAGTGGCTGAGGAGAATCAACAAGATTCAGCGATTTACGGTGGGTATTTAGAACTTTAGTTGGCAAAGTCATGGGAACAACTGGAAAAGCAAAGAACAAAGAGAATTCTTTTGAGCAGGAGAAAGGAGAAAATATTTCTTTAAAGAGGTACAGTGGTTACTCCTTATTCAATACAAAGCAACTAAAGGAATGATTACTTCTTTAGTTTAATTAACTTCAACAAGAATTTATCATGTAGCCACATTATGTGCTGGAAACACATGAGCAGGGCATGGATCTTGCTTTAAAGAGTAAAATTTCACTTTTCCCTCCTGGAATTCAGAAAAAAATTACATAGCATTTTAGGACTGGTGTGAGCCTTAGAAATGATTGAGCCCAACCTCTTTTTCTTTCAGATGAGGAAACTGAGGATCAGAGAGGGTAGACCACTTGTCCAAGGTCACTGGCCTTCTCATAATTTAGGTGCCTAGGCTTCCTGTCCAATATGCATTTCACTTTGCCATTGCTGGGCATTAGGGCTTCTATTTTTAGCCACCTTTGGATGTTATCATTATCAATATTTGTTCATTAAGCATCTGTGTCTTCCAGGCTATATCGTATCATCTTGGGAAAATAGGAAGTTTTCAAGGTAAAGATGAAGCATATTTAAAAGGCAGCTATAGACTTCCAGGTTACACTAGTGCATCAAACATACATTTTAATTTTACTTCCCCTTAAACCCCAACTAACACTACAGAAAAAATATGTTTAAAAAAAGACAAATCCTGAAGAATAAGATAAAGCAGGGGAGAAGATAATAGTAACAACATTTTAGAGTGGGAAAGCTGATGGATGAAAGATAACTGATTTAGCCAACACTAGGCAACCAAAGCCCAAGTCTGCAATGGGAAAAACCAAGAACCAGTCAGATTTACATCAGAGGATCCTCAGAAGTCTCAGGAGCTTGCTGCATATGTACCTCTGGAACTGGGGGACGGGGGGGGGGGGGTGTCCACAGGGTGTGGTCCAGAATAAGGAAGGCTGGAGAATTGCTGTGTGAGAAGCAGCAAGCTCCCTAGGTGCCTTCCTCAACTCCACACAGCTTGGCAACTGCCTTGTCCCCCCTCACAGAAGAATAGAGGGTCTTTTTGGGAAGGGTAAAGGGGAGGGTCCCTGGAGTGGGGGGCTGACTGGCATGTCTGAAGGCCTGGGCATATTCTTCAGGGGAATAAGGATCAGATCCTTACCTGTCAAAGAGGAGAACACAATATCTCTGGGAAATGTGCCCAGCCTACACCCATAAACCCAACAGGCCCCACCTACACGCTTTGAGATTCTCATGCATGAGCAGATAACTAAGGAGCACCCTGCACTGAAGGAAAGGCTCTAATGTGGAAGATAGAAACAAAAACAAACAAGAAAAATTGACTTGGGGGAAATGGAAACCATTTAGAGAGAAGAAAATGTAAAAAAAAACAAACAAAACCAAAAACTCTGTCATTAACATTCTTAGAGTAATAAGAAATTATATTGTATGCATGAAACAAGAACTGATGCAATTCAGAGAACAAATATTTAAAACACGATAACAAAAGTGAGAAAACTCAATTGAGGAAGTGGAACAAAAAGTTGAAGCAATTGCCCTCAGAACAGAACAAAAGACAAAGAAATGGAAGACAAAAGAGAAACTATAAAGACTTCTCCAGGAGGTCAACACTGAAATCATAGAGTACCAGAAAGAGAGAACAGAGAAAATGTAGGAAAGGAAATGAGTCAAGAAATTATTCAGAAAAACTTTACAGGGCTGAAAAACATAAATTTCCAGATTGAAAAGGCCCAATGAGTATTTTCCTGTGGGGGAAAATACGCCCAGATCAAGGCACATCACTGAAATTTCAGAACCTGGGAACAGAGAAGATCCTAAAAATTTTCAAAGAGAAAACAGCTTATATTTGAAAGATCAAAAATCAGAATGAGTTTAGGTTTATTAAAAGCAACACTGATAAAAGAAGATAATGAAACGATGCTTTTAAAATTCTGAATAAAAATTTATTTTCAATCTAGAATTCTACACCCAGCCAAACTCTCAAATGGATATAAAGTATTTGTAGATACTTTCAGACTTTCAAAGTCTCAACAATTTCACCCACCGTGCACTGTTTCTCAGGAAACTACTGGTTGTCCCCCACCAAAATAAGAGAGTAAGCTAAGAAAGGAAAAGTTGAGACAGAAACAGGAGAGCCAACACAGGAGACAAAGAAGTCTCAAGGAAGTCTCCAGGTGATGGTGAAGGGAGATCCCAGGATAAAATCTATATCCTGGACGTGGAGGGCAACCAGGCCAAAGGGGCAGTGAACTTCAGAAACAAACAAGTTGAGGGCTGTCATCACCATACCCTCTTCCATTATATAATTTTTTTTTCAACTTACTGGAACTATTCTAGAATGTGCTCCACCAAAGGATTAAATTGAGAAAGAGGAACATGACAGATTTAGGAAACAGGGAACCCAACTGAAGAGATAAGCAAAGGAGACCCCAAGGGTTACGGTAGAGAGAAGTCCCAAGTATGTAACAGGCTAGGGCTCAATCAGCCAGATAGAAGAGACTCTGGATTCTAAAAAAAGCAGTGAGACTGAGAAATTCCTGGATATGACTGACCTGGTGGAAATTTGTATTGAGAAGCCACTGGAAGGTATAAAAACAAAGCAAGGCAAATTAAAAGATAGGGCAGCTAATATAATCATGGTATACTATGTTGCTCAGTTGGGAATAATATTTGCATACACACAATAATAGAAAGAGTGAGTACTGATTTAACTAAGCGTTAATACAACTACATTGGCAGGTTCGGGAAAGTGAAGCAGAGGGGTGGTGATTTAAGACAGCTAAATCTTCCCCACGTAAGTGGAAGTCAACAGATACTGAATAAAGTCGATGCATCCAAAGACAGCAGTATACACACATTATTTTAGAAATGTGGAAACATGGAAATGCCAGGAGAAGCAACTGCGAGTTGAATGCGGTTGTCTCCAAGGAGGCCTGGGGGCAGTGAGGGGAGAGGAGACGCAGGAAACATCTGCATTTGGTTGTCTTTTCAGATCCTTTGACTTTTCAATTATGCTCATGTATTACTTTGATAAAAACGAAAAGTTATTTTAACAGGCAGAAAAGGGTTAATAACATACAGGGAATTTCCAAACCCTTTGCTTTTGCCATCACAGAAAGTATATCCCGAGTGGAGTGGATGGCACTGAAGACATGGCTGTCTTCTGCAGTCTTCTTACGGAGAGGGGGCAGGTAGCACTTCAAGGATGTGCTTTGCAGGAGGTGGTTGATGTACTGGTCAAGTTCGTCCTGGCTTTCTGTAACTGGAGAGGCAAGCAAAGGAGCCAAGGAAAACAAGCTGTAGAAACACTCTAAAGGCATAGCAGTGGTTATGCATAGCACATGGCACTGAGTCGCTTTAGTGGAAGGCAACATTTTGATATAGATATTTGCACCCCACCCCACCCCTGGGGAGTAAAGAGATTTACGCAGATAATGTATGTGTTTATAAAGCTACTGTTTGGGAAAATTTCACCCTAGGAAAAGAAAATACAGGTCAAGATAGTGTTCATATCACAGCATACCAACATGAACTGAATGTATAAAACAATCTGAGGGCCGGCAGCTGACATCTGATCCTTTTGTTCGAATTTGTCATGAGTGAGCTAAGCCTTATGGAACCCCAGCCCCAATCCCAAATACTATCCGAAAGCAAAAAACAGATCATTTCAACCCTAAATCCTGTTCAGTTTGGGAAATGTTATATACAGTGGCATCTCGGTTTTCGAACGTCTCCGTTGATGAACATTTCAGTTTATGAACGCAGTAAACCCGGGAGGCAATGCTTCGGTTTTCGAACACGCCTCATAAACCAAACATCCCTGCGGCTCCCGCTGAGGGCAAGGTCCTGGGGCCCAGCTGTCGGCTGTGGATCCCTCGGTTTCCAACATTTCAGAACCCGAACGGGCTCCGGAACGGATCACATTCGAAAACCGAGGCACCACTGCACATAGCATTTCAGGACTCATATCCAACCAAACCTAGATCATTCTACCATTCTTTTGAAAATTCGAACCCTGTGTTTCTCCCTTTAAAAAATATTTTGTGAAAAGTCCTCATTCCTGAAACTCTTTGCCCTCTAGGATTAAAAAAGCCTCACTTATATAGTTTAGGTTTTTAAAGTGGCATTTTATTTGTTTTAATGCCTACAAGTTTCCAAAGCCTTTTTTAAAAAATTAATTTATTTTTCATTTATCTTTATTATTGAAAGTATTATAGGTGTCCCATTTTCACCCCCAATTGACCCCCTCCACCTTGCTCCCACCCCCTCCCCAGGCCTTCACCCCATCATTGTCTGTGTCCATGGGTTACGCATATATGCATATAACTTCTTTGGTTAATCTCTTCCCACCCTCCATCCCCCTTCCCTCTTCCCTCTGAAATAGGATCGTCTGTTGCCTGTGTCAGTGTCTGGATCTATTTAGTTCATCAGAGTCTTTTGTTCATTAGCTTCTTCTTAAAGAAGACCCTTCAACATTTCCTGTAGTGCTGGTCTGGTGGTGATGAACTCCTTTAGCTTTTCCTTACCTATGAAGCTCTTTATCTGACCTTCAATTCTAAATGATAGCTTTGCTGGGTAGAGCAGTCTTGGTTGTAGTTCCATGTTTTTCATCACTTTGAATATTTCTTGCCACTCCCTTCTGGCCTGCAAGGTTTCTCTTGAGAAATCAGCTTACAGTTGTATGGGGGCTCCCTTGTAGGTAACTAACTGTTTTCCTCTTGCTGCTTTTAAGATTCTCTCTTTGCTTTAACCTTTGACATTTTAATTATGATGTGTCTTGCTGTGGGCCTCTTTGGGTTCCTCTTGTTTGGGACCCTCTGTGCTTCCTGGACTTGTAAGTCTATTTCTTTCCCCATTTTTTCAAATAGGTTTTCAATTTCTTGGTCTCTTTCCTCTCTTTCTGGCGCCCCAAAATACAAATATTGGGCCTCTTGAAGTTGTCCCAGAGGCTCCTTATACTATCTTCATATTTCTGGATTCTTTTTTCTTTTTGCTCTTGTGGTTGGGTGTTTTTTGTTTCCTCATGGTCCAAATTTCTGATTTCATTCTCAGCGTCCTCTACTCTACTGTTGATTCCCTGTAAATTATTCTTCATTTCAGTTCATGTAGCCTTCATTTCAAATTGGTCCTTTATTATGTCATCGATTTTCTCAATTATTTTCGTCATACTCTTACTAATATGGTTGAGCATCCTTATAACCATTATTCTGAACTCTGTATCTGTTAGCTTGTTTGGATCTATTTCATTTAGTTCCTGTTCTAGAGATTTCTTCTGTTCTTTCTTTTGTGACATGTTTCTTTGCCTCCACATTTTTGCTGCTTCCAGGTGTCTGTTTCTATGTATTAGGTAGAGCTGCTATGTCTCCTGGAATATGTAGAGTGGCTTTGTGTAGTAGGTGTCCTGTAGGGTGCAGTGGCTCAGCCTCCCCAGTCCCCTGAGCTGGGCCTTCTAGGTGCTCCCCTGTGTGGGCTGTGTGCTCTGTCCTGTTGCAGTTGGGCCTTGGTTGCTGTTGGCGTCCCTGGGAGGAACTGACCCCCAGGCCAATCGGCTGTGAGGACCAGCTGCAGCTACAGCCAGAGAGCTGCTGTGCTGGAGACACCCCTATGGAGCAGGATTTACTTTGGTGGGGCGCCCCTTGAATGTGTCACTCGTGGATGTGGCAGGGTTGTAATCCAGCGTGGTCGAGTCTGACCACCAGGTGCACTGTCTCTGGGGCCTCCCGGGAGGTGCACAGTCAGCCTGTGCCAGTGCCTTGCCCAGGGCCACCCAACATGAGCTACTCAGCAAACCGTAGTTGGCTGCTCCTTGTGCTGGGCTTGGAGGTGCCCAGGAGAGGCCAAGCTATGAACCAGTGCAGCTGCCGCAAGTGCCAGGCCTGGAGCCGCTTATCAAGCCGCATGGGGCAGCTGCTGGGTGTTTGAGAGATTTTAGGAGAGTCCTAAGCCTGAGGCTCGAGAGGCCACTTGCACAGAAAAGCCCCTGGAAATGGCCTGGATGAGCTGCAGATGGGGAGGGGCGGGGCCAAGGGTGAGGGTCAGGTGCTGGCGATGCAAACATGGCGCCTGCCTGCGGGCTGTGCTGGGAGGACTCGCCACAGGAGCCATGGCCTCCGCCAGCCCTTCTGCCTGGGAGGAAGCCGCCCTCCCCCTGTCGCCCGGATCTCAGGCAGGTTAGTCCCTCCCCGAGTGTCCCGGGTCCTCTCAGGCTGCTCCCGGCGCTGGGCTCAGAGGGAGCGTCCGAGTGAGTCCGCGCCGGGCCCTTAAGAGGAGCTGCTGGGGCTCCTGCAGCCTCCGCGACCCTCAGGGACAGTCCCCGCTGGTTTCACAGCCTTAAGTTGTGGGGACGTCTCTTCCCGGCCCTGGAGCCCTGGGCTGGGGCCTGCTGTGGGGCTTGGAACCCTCCCTCTTCCGGGAAACCTCCTCTTCCGAGATTCCCTCCTGGGTTTACCTGCGGCCCCGGCTTTGATTCAGCCCCGCCCCGCCCGCGTCTCCCCCTCCTCCCGTCTCGGTGCTGCCTCAGCTCCCTGGTTGCGGGGCTTCTGTGCAGCCGGATCTCAGGAGGCTCTGAGCGATGGTGGTTCTGTGTTTAGCTGTGATTTTGATGCGGTTGCGGGAGGCGGCGGGGGCAGCTGTGACCTGCGCCGCCATCTTGTTTCCCCCCCTCCAAAGCCTTTTTTGTTATGTTAATTACTAGTCATTTTTGGTGCTTGTGTCTTAGGGTAATTTTACCACAATGCTAAGGTGTCAGTAAATTCAGTGAACCACCTGCAAAAGCATTCCTACCTATTCCTCGAGTGTAGGTCTCTTCCAAATATCCTCCCAAATCTGAATCGCTATCAGGACTGAAGCTCCCTTCGCTGGCATCATCATCAAACAACTTCTCATCACAGTCTGGATCCAGGAAGGTCAGATACGTGTAGAAAGATGTGGTGAGAAATTCCGAAAGGCTCCCTAATTTTACTCTGCCAAGGAGACACTATGTTAGAGATATAGGTGCATGTGGACAAACTTTCACTAATGAATCATGGAAAGACTTTTCAACAACCAGGTGGCACTTCTGCCAGTATCAATAAATATATCACTCTGCAGTAGTCAGCCAAGAAATTAAAATGAAAATTCAATAGCGAGTATAAAGTGGAATCACACAGCATATTAACAGCCAAAATGAATCACGCTAATTTCTTACTCCCAAACCCAACACAAATAGAAATCTATTTTACTGAACCAACCAAAGTTTTACAAAACATATTGAGCGAACCACTTTTAACCAGATCAACCTTTAAAAGATTTTTGCTCTAAAATGACTGGACAATAAGGAATGATTCTCTGGGTGTACTTGTGCTGTTGTTTGCATTCCTACCACGCAACAGGGTCACACAGGCGCAGGTAGGCACGTCTCAGAGCCCAAGTTCTGTCTAGAAGGAATGTGAAGGGTGGGCCATCCCCAGACCAGAGCAGATGCTCAGCATATATGACCCTGATGCCCTAGCATATAGCAGATTCCCTAGTGTATTGCCAGGCTAGGAAAAGTTCCACTGAAAACTGGGAGCTGGGCTTGGCAGCGTGGGGGGGCCCTGCTGCAAAGGCAGCAGCCTCCAAGTTCTGTAGGTCCGCCCCCAGGTTCCGGGTGTGGTGGGATGTCCACCCTACGGAAAGAAAGCCTGCTCTGTGTGCTTCTTAAAATGTTAGATCTGGAGGCAGAAAACAATAGGATGCTTTGGAGCTACCAGCATCAGGTTACGATTTAGTTGAAATGACTGAGAGAACCATTTATGGAGTAAATAAAAGCATTGATGCAAATGAATTCATTGTTGCAAATTAATTTGTAGGTGCTTGAGCTTCAGTGGGCAAGTGGGCTACATCATAAACAAGGCCTGAGGTCAAGAAAAGCCTTCCCTTCATAACGTATTAACTTCCCCTCCTAGAGCCCTGGGGTCAGTGCTAGTCATGGTTTTGCCCCGAGGCTGAGAAACTGGGGTGGGTAAGGTGGAGCCAGGAAAAAGGACAATGGAAAGCTTCCCTCTGATGAAGCTGAAAGGGGTCAGGTCAAAGGTGGAAAGGCAGTAATTTGATAGCAGGCTACCCAAGTTGGTTGGGTCCATGCTCTTGAGACGAGCATCTAGGGTGAGTGCTTTTTAAAAAGCCTCAGACTTAAAGGAAAATGAGATTCAATTGTAACTACTATTCAATTATAACTCGTGCTAATCTGACAAGCTCAGGGAAGGCCTGGGTGGAGGCCTTGCAAACTCAGAGACCTAAAGTAACCACAAAGGATGGTCTGAAATTAAAACTTTTTAAACTAAAAGCAGTTTATGGCAGGTAGCCATGTCCTAGACTAGAATCTTCCCTGACAAAGGTTAATCTTTACCTTTAACTGAGCCTGTCTATTGTCGTTTGCTTCTACCATATTGTACCTTTGGAATGTCAGGGTGACTTCCCTTTCCCTGGACCCCTCACGGCACTACCAATGCACCAGAGACTACAATTCCTTTCATTGTTATTTTTATTGTGTTAACTGTTGACTGTTAACTATCCTGTACCCAACTATGTAAAAGATGTATCATTTTACTTTTTATCCAACCCCAGAGGTTTTCCCACTTTGCTTTCTCCTGCCTCCCTAATTTATCACTAATAAATTTCAAGTAACCCACTTACATCTTCTCTTTTGATTGTAATGTATAAGACAAGGTGCAAAACTGCCATTATCTGGAGCATTATCTCAATCCTTTGAGATTTTGCTTCTTGGCAATTGTCGACAGTTTGGCTCAAATAAACTCACAAAAATTCTTTACAGGTTTGAATGCTTCTTACATTGACACTATCAAGAACTCAGTAGGAAAGGTAGCCGATGGAGCCTAGGCATTCCTGTTTTGTTCCCTGGTTCTCTGAATCGCTGCCAAACCCTGTAAATGGGAGGCTCTCCTGATGCCAGTAAGCCCTCAGCCAGCTCCACATGGGGTTACAGCTTGGTTTTGGATTTACACAGAGCTTCTGCACCTATTTGTCTTGTGCACTGGCTCTCTGAGGTGACAGCTCCTCCATAAAGTGGGAATATCACCCAGGTGGCAAAGTGAAGGCTAAATGTGATATGCATCCAAAGCAACAAAGAACACACTGCAAGTACTCAGTTAGCTGCAGACGGTGTCCCTTTGACAATGACTATATTTCAGTTAAAAAGTTTATTTTGAAAAACAGTTAATTATGGGCGTATGACATTTTCTCTCAGTTATGACGTTGTATACCAGGTGGCAACTTATTCATACTCGAGGTAAAATGTCTGAATGTGGGTGCTGACTGCAGTTATGATGCTAGTGCTGGAAATGTAGATGGCAAATGCTGGGGACTGTCTCACCGGGAGGCCAGGGGAGGCTCAGAGTGAGGGTCACCTCAAGTCTACAGCAAAACCTGCAGCCAGCTCTGAGCAGAGGTGCCACCCCAGCACTTAGAAATACAGTGGCTCAACCTTGAAGACATCAGGCTGTGTGAAATGAGCCAGTCACAAAAAGACAAATACGAGATGAGTCCACTTAGATGAGATACCTAGAGACCACAAGTAGAATGGTGGTCGCCAGAGGCTGAGGGCAGGGGAAAATGGAGAGTTGTTTAACGGGCACAGAGTTCTGGAGATTGGTTGCACAACACCGTGAATGTACTTAACATTACTGAACTATACACTTTAAAATGGTTAGATGGCCAATTTTACGTTATGTGCATTTTACCACAATTTAAGAAAAATTGCTGTGACAGCAGGGTCTCTAGTGTGGGAGAATGTGAGAGAAGGGCTGATTTCAAGGCCCAAACAAATTTAGCAACTGGTACTCCATCAAGGACCAAATGGAAGCCTCTCTGATCGTAGGAAAGGCCACTTCTCACTAGGGGCTGGCTTCACAGTGAGATTCTCCTGAGGCCCCTCTGGCATATCCCAGGGAATTCAGAGAGATCAGGGCATAGATGCTACAGAGAAAACCTCTGCCTTGTGACAGTCAGAGGGTACAAAAACCAAAGGGCTTTTCCTGGGAGGTGAGTCCCCTATCACTCAAGATACTCAACCATAATACCTGGGAGCATCTGCCTTACTATGGGCCTGCAAAAGAACGGGTATCATTGCACTGAGAATGAGGGGACAGTGGTCTAGGCAGGCCCATTCAGGTGCTCTCCTCTGAGGGTTACTAAGGAATTTGTAAAGTTCTGAGAATTATTCTTAAGGTGACAGTACACTCAAGTCAATTCAAGGAGCATTTATTGAGCACCTGCTAGATCTTAGGCACTGGGTGTTTTCCTCCGTGCCTTTTACTAGAAACAGGTCACTGGACTAAATAAGTTTTAACTTCCTTCTTACTGTAAAGCACCATGCTTCTATGTTCAGCAATTGACATGAAAAATGGGAGAAGGGCAGCAAAAAACTTTAAGAAAGGTCAATGCTAATGATAAGGGAAAACTCGGTCTAAAATGACCCACAGTCCGCCCCCCCCCCCCCCCCCCCCCCGCCACTTTCCCTCGGGAGCCAAACTAGATAGGTTAGCCCCACCCTCCTACCGCAAGGTGGGTGGAAGCATGGACGGTATATAACTCCCTGCCCGATTGTGCTCCGGGCTCAGACTTTGGACTTGCACTCCTCTGGGCCCGCTGGCAGAAAAGAAACCTCCTGAACCCCGAGCCTCTGAGTGCAGCTTGGTCTTTCCGTAAGGGGAACGTCTCTGGTTCCGCAACACTACTTCAATTTTTTTTAAATCATAAATTACCTAGCTCCTCCAAAATATCCATCCTCTAGTTTCCTAATTGTAGAAAGAACTGCAGGATGAATGTCTGAGCCATCATTTGCTAAGGGAAAAAAGAAAAAGATGAATTACTCTACTTAATCTGGGAATACTTTTTTTGCGAGGGGAGGGGACATGCACTGAAATGTTTCCATCAACAAGACCTAATTAAAATACGTATGTCATGGAAGATTCCTGAGCTAAGAAACTGAACTGCTGAGAATCCCCTTCAATACTTAGCTCTGTCCATGGGAGCCATTTTAAACATTGTAAAAAGGGCCCAAACCAATAGCGAGATGGGAATCAGGCAGATCAAGTTCATGGAGTTACTGAGCATGGTGTGCGTGATTGGGAAGGTGAGCGTGGGTCTGCCCGTCATCCGCCAGCAGGTGCACAGGTAAGCCAGCTCGATCCTCAGCATCTCCACGATCATCTCGTTGTCCAGGGCCAGGTAGAAGTGATGCTGGTCAGTGAACTGCAAGTCAGAACAGGCCAAGTGAGAGGCTGCCCTTCATTTCCCTGGACACGACCCCAGCTGGCATTCACGGCAGCACTAATCCTTGTGCTGTGTTCCCAGAGAAGCAGCTCAATCCTGGCTGTAATCCGCCCATCATGGGGCTCTGCTCGCAATCAGACAAATCGACCTGTCGCCTTCCCAGGAGCCATGGAAGGGAAAGGTGCACAGCTAGATCTATTTACAACTCCTCCGATGAGGATATGAGCACCAGGCCCAACACCACTGTCTCCGAAAGGAAATCAATAACTCCTTAATCCCTACTCCTCCAGGGCTGCTGGGCTTGGGATGCTTTCCAAGCGAGGGAACTGAGAGCAGCTGAGATGTGGAGACTGTTTACCTGATTGATGGCCTGGTTAATGTGAACTAAAGGCACTGTGGCCTGATGTCGATGAAAATCAGATAGTTCTTCTGGCCTCTGGACTAGTCCATGCTCAGTACATGCTCTGGTCTGAAATTTGTTACGAAAGGAAATAACTCACAAGATTTATGTGAGCAGTGTGGGTTAGGGTGAAAAAGAGCAACGTGGGGCTACTCACCCCTGACTGACTGTGTGCCTAGGTAGTGGAGGGCTGTTGACAAAGTGGCACCACAGTTGGTGTTCCTAGCTGCCCAAATGGATGGAAAATGTTTGGTTTGGGTTCCAGAGGACAAGTTTCCTTTGGAAACAGAAACTCTGAAGGAAAGTTCTATAATCAATATATTCGGGATCCCATCAAGGGGGTTGGGGCCTGAAAATCAGACTGGCTCTGTGTTACACAGAAGGTCTAATGACAACTTAAGCAAGGGTGAGGGACTCTTGCGATTAGGGGCACAAGGGCTATGAGTCAAGTGACATATTACTAACAAATTTGTAAAGTGGTATGAATTTCACTACTACTCATGATTAGAAGTGATGACAAACTCAATTCGATTCAAGCCACATTAATTGAGCACCTACTATGAGTAAAGAATTGTACTAGAGTAATGGGTGGCATCCTGTATGTCTCTATTTGAACATATGCATGCACATTCGGCCACAATCAAAGTGGCTCACCAGCCAGAAAAGAGCTTAATGAAAAGATGCTTGTTGGCTTACTACTGGCCTGCTCTTCTCACCTGAGGTGTGAAAGTAAATATTTGGTTCCTAATCACATATAGTTTAGATGTTCCAAGGACGCCGATGTGCCGATATGGTCGTCCACTCAATTTCATATTCTTATTCCGTCCTAGTTGAAAAACAAAAAGAAATTTTGTGTTAGAGTAAATACAGTAACATCTAATCCAAATGACTTTGGCTAAGACCGAACTTACTTTTATGTCAAACAACCCACTGTGGAGTTTGGTTTTTCTAACACCTGAATATCTTTAAATGGGACAAAGAATTTAAAATTTCTTTAAATGGGACAAAGAATTTCATGCATGTATATGAATAGTACTTGATTCAACGCCTATATGGAATAAAACTATTAAAAGGTCTTTATTAATGTTTACTTTTATTAAACAAAGTCAGATTTTAGAAAAAGTAAAGAGAACCCCTTCTTGTTTTAATGGGTAAATGAGCATTTTCTGAGATTACAGATGAAAATTAAAACATTATCAAGACACAAATGACTGTTCCAATTGTGAATTTTCAAAAGTGGCTGCAGATTGTACAACAGATCTGGCAGATCACATGGCCAACCTGTGCTGACATTTACTGAACTGGAATGAGGAGAATGTGCTTGTTTGCCATTCCTCTGCATAGAAGCGGTTAAACCACCTGCTTTATGCTTTCCCCAATTCTTTAGAATTTATAGATGTCATAGTCTCCCCCCGATTCAAAACCTAGAAACAAGATACTTCCTGGCCAAAAATGCGCCATTTCCCCAAACCTACCAAGCTTGGCATATATGTGACTGAGGATCCGGCCTGGTTGGACTCGGATTGGGTGAATGTCAGCAATACTCTGGACGTCTATCCCATGCTTCCTCAATAAGTCCTTAATGTAGTTGTTTTCTGCCAGAACGGTAACTGCAAACAAAAAGAACACACAATCTGCATTATATTGGGACCCTTGTCTCCTTACATGGATATATGCATCATTGACTAATGTCTTCTTTGGCCTATGAGACACACATTAGCATGATCTCCACGAACTAGGTGGCTTTGAAAATGACAGCACTTGTACTGCTGCTCTTCCTGGTTCTCTCTGGCCTTGCCTCCCCTCAACACCCACGATGCATTATTTATCAGCTGCTCACAGTGTACATGACAGTCTGATAAGAGATTTCTAGAAATGGTCTTCAACAGATCCCAAGCCAAATTACCCCATTTCATATGATGCCTTGCCTTCCCCTGGATCTGCATTTATTCTAAACCTGTCTTCTGTTCTTTTCATGTGGGGTCAGGAATAGAAACAGCTCCGCATGGGGGAACCAGGAGAAACCTGTGCCCCTGCTCCAAAAGGACATGGCTCCCATGCTAGCACATGCCACCCACATCACCACAAACAAGTGAGTAATGTGTTCTGCTACAATGTTACAAATTAATATATGCTAAAGCATACAAACATACACACTTTTAAAAAATAAAATAGAAAATTAGGGGGGAAAATTTGCATTAAAAATACATGGGTTTTCCCAGAAGTGGAATCACTGGGTCATAAGGCAGCTCCATGGGAATATATCCAAGAAACCCAAAACATGGATTCAAAAGAATATACACACCCCTATGTTCATTGCAGCATTGTTTATAATAGCCAAGATTTGAAAGCAACCTAAGTGTTCATCAGTAAATGAGTGGATGAAAAAGCCGTGGAACATTTACACAATGGAATACCACTCGGCCAAAAAAAGAAGGAAATCTTACCTTTTGCATCAGCATGGATGAACCAGGAGAGTATTATGCTAAGTGAAATAAGCCAGTCAGAGAAAGACAAGCACCATATGAGCTCACTCACATATGGAATCTAATGAACAAAATAAACTAACATGCAATATAGAGACAGACTCGTAGATAAAGAGAACAGGCTGACAGCTGTAAGAGGGGAGGGGAGTTGGGGGGCTGGGTGAAAAAGGTGAAAAGATCAAGAAAAAAAACCCTCATAGACACAAACAATAGTATGGTGATTACCAGAGGAAAAGGGGAGTGGGGGGAGGTGGAATAGGTTAAAGGAAGATAAATGGTGATGGAAGGAGACTTGACTTGGGATGGTGAACACACAATACAATATACAGGAGATGTATTATAGAATTGTACACCTATATAATTTTATTAACCAATGTTACCCCAATAAATTCAATTAAAAAATTCAAGCAAAAAGTACACGGCTTTTACAAAGTTAAATAAAAATAGTAAACACACTCACAAACCTTGTACTACAACATCAGGTTTGACAGAAGTGGAAAATCTTCTATTTAAGGGGTCAATTTCCCCAGTGGCAAGGAATCCCTAGGAAAAAAGGAGCATTAACACTATGAAATACTGATTAACTAAAATTTCACCTAAATTTGAAAATAAAATATTTGGGGGCTCAAAACATTATTTACTCCTTTAGATATTTCAAGTCCACTGCTTATTTTCTCTGAAACACAGTAAACCACTGAGAGAGCCACCGACAGAAGTATTACATTTTCAGCACCTCCAGGGCTAGTCAAATAGGCCATCATCTTGTGTAAGTAAAAAGAACAATGGTAACAGATAGTTCCAGAGCAACTGACTTTAAAGCAATGAAGATGCCAGAGACACAGCCACACCGGGCAGAGAGCCCCTGTGCTCTTCTAGTTTCCCACCGTGGAGCCCCCAAGCCCCCTACCTCTGCCAAGAGTGAGCTGAGGATGTACAAGGACTGACCCCACAGATGGGGCAGCTTCCCCAGAGGAACTCTGTCCACCGTGTGAGGATTTTTATACTCTTCGTCCACCTGGCAAAGAGAGAAAATCCTAAAGTCAGCATGTCAGAGGATCAAAAGGCCAATGCCACTGTCCACTGGGGAGCACGCTGAGGATTTTCAAAATGCTACTCATTCACTCCTCCAGGCCAGTTCCACGTGAGAGCTGGAACTGGGGCGCTGAGGAGGCTGAACCCTTGAGTGGGTGGTAGTGGGGTCACAATAAAAGCAGCAGAGGCAGAACTCAAATCTAGGCCTGGTTCCAGGCCAGTGCTCTTCCCACAGGCACACTGATGGTAAAAAGCAGAGACAGGCACTGGAAGGCTCCAGGCGATAGGAAGCATCACGGCTCACGCTTGCATCTGGCAGTGTTATGGGCACGGTGATCTAAAATATCAGCTTCTGCCCTGGGAGTGCACCACTGGATGCTAAGTCAGGCTTCTCCTATCTTGCCATCCCCCGGGGTTCATAAACTCTGTGTGCTCACACAAGGAAATTACCAGAAGGTGGCACTGTTTATTGAGAAAAAAATAATTGTACTATTAGATCATGAATTTTCCATCTGGGATTCAAAAAGCTGAATCCATTGGGGGCTTCTGATGTATCTAAATAAGCTACAGTTCTCTTTCTGATGGAAAGTGCTGGCTACGCACTGTAAAAATTAGCCTACAACTTTCTCTGTTGTAAAATCCATGCTGACCTTTGGGCTTTTATTCATTACCACATTGGTTGGAGGTAATGTCAGTGACCACTTTTTTCCCCCAGAAAACATCAGCCAAGCAAAGGAAGTAGGAAACACTTATCCTTCTCCAAAGGGGAAAATCGCACTGCGAGGGCACTCACTCTTTGTGGGTTAATCAGTGGTGTTATTAACATACTTAGTAAAACTTTTAAAATCTGCTGTAGTAAATATTAAGAAAACCTTAAGCTCATAAACTAAACAGAATTAGACATCGCCAGTAATCAAATAATCAAGTAGGATAATAGTGTGGAAGGAGATCCTCCAAAATGTCAGAGTGGTTATCTTTGGGGAGTAAGATTAGAGATATTTACATCTTTTGACAGAATCCTGGACGTTTTGCAGTGTGCAGGGTTACTTTTACAACCACACTGTATATTAAAGTTATTGAAATGTTAAGTAGTGTTCAGAAAGACTGCAAAGATCTAGAATGAGAAACAGTCCATGCAAAGAACAGCAGGCAGACAAGGTGTCCAGATCACAAGACACCTGGCTCTGCCCTCTTGCCACCCACGCGCCAGCTCCTGCCTCCCTGTGGCCGCACCTGTCCCCCTTCTCCACCCCAATCCTTCTGATCTACTTGCAGACCTTTGCCACCCCCACTCCTGTGTCTGCCCTCCATCCCGGGACTAGCTCCTCCGACACTCACTAGCCTGCAAGCCTGCAGAGGCAGGGCTAGTGTTGCAACCATTTTGTACCCCAGGACCTAGCCTCGTGCCTGGCCCGGAGCAGCTGCTTGATACACATCTGCTGGGCAAACCTGCATTAGTCTCAAGCTGTCCAATGGATGGTGGCACTCTGCACAGCATGTCTGGCTAAGGAAATGAGTGAGGCTGAAATCCAGGCTGGATGTCGCCTTGGCCTAGGGCTGCGGCCACTCCAAGGATGAGGTCCTATTTTATAATTTGCACAAAGGTGGCATATGGGTCTGGGTGGCCCTGTCTGCAGCGGTTTCTACATGTCACTGATATGATGGGTGAACCTTCCCAGGTGTCCTCTGGAAGCAGCCAAGACAAACTGTGGTCAACATAAAATGGTGTTCAAAATAGGTGTCTCGCTTAAAGGTCAGTGTAAAGTTTAGAAAAAAGTTGCAGAGTAATTTTTTACAATGTGTAGCCAGTACTGTCCATCAGAAAGAAAAATATAAATTATAATACCCAGCATTTACTACAGTCAGGAAAATGTACCTTTTAATAGAACACAGATGGATGGTTATTCTCTACCATAAACCAGATAAAATACCCCTGAAGTCATTTATTTCCACTTGCTCTGCTTCCAGGTTCAAAGTGACCTCCCATTACTAATTTTGTTCTGCTAAATGCCTCAGTACTAGAAAGGGGGCAACCTGAATATGTAGTTGCTGGGAAATAACTACCCAGCCCCCAAGATCAGCCCCTCCCCACCAGCACACACATATCACACATAGTAAAATGAATACATTTGCAGGATACCTAGGTGTCTGACACTTAGAGAGAAAAGAGCCCTTGTAGCTCCATGGCCTGATCTGTATAGTGAGGGACTCTCCATCACCTGGAAATGTACCACACATCAGGAGGCAGCGTGGAGTTGTGGGGAGGCCCTGGCCCTGGGGTCTGGTCCCAGGAGAAGCCCAGTACTATCTAAGCCCTAACAGGTCCCACAGCCTCTCTGGGTGGAGGCACACAATTTCAGAGGCCCTGCCAGTCCCCTGACCATTTGCTTGTGGGCCTGATTCAACCACAGAACCCCTAAACCCAAGCTGTGGCATGACAACCTCTGCTGGATTACGGTCTCCTGTAGGCCCTGTCAATTAGGGGGAAGATGCTGCTCCCTGAAGTCTCTACTTCCTGCAAATGCAATAAAGAAGGTTTGAAGCAATAGGACCATCTGAAGGACAAACAGTCTTGAATCAAGAATTCTTTTCTTCTAAACATGAGACCCATATAGGGAAATCTTCCCACCAAGATATATATAGGTCCATCATGGCCCAATATAGGAAACTGGATAGGAAAAAAACTCTTTAGGCATCTTCTTGGAATTGGCCAATTTCTCTCTCCCTGATATAGAATGTCTTCTAAGTGATTACTCGAGCTCAAGCTCTGGAATGGTTTGATTCAAAGGAAGAGATTCTCAGTTATCTCTAAACATCTCCCCCCTTTCCTCCGGGAGATTCTGTCTGGTGTCTTCTTCTGTGGATGTGTGTGGGAGCATGGTGTCCAACAGTGTTTTGTGCATTTGGGGGCTCATTTGGCCTTGGACTCAGGTGAGGGACAGGTAGCCTCTGAAGGTCCTCCACTGATACCTCACTTGGGCAGCTCTTTCCAAGCATGGCTCCAAAGCCGTAACTCCTGTGATAGACAGGAACACTACTGAAGGCTTTACAAACCACTTCTCCTGGAGAAAAAGTGTAAGTTATAGAAAGGGGATGGGAAATATGAAAAGGCCAAGCACCACGTCACTTTGTTCTGGATAAGCAGTGCCTGGTTACCTTGTTAGGCGGGATGGCGTAGAGTTCTGGCACCAGGTGTATCCCGTTCTTGCCCCTGATTAATATTCCCTCCAGGGCCTCTCTGTATTCTTGGACCTGGAAAACAGTCCCATCCCCCATGGGATGCTGTAACAGCAGTGCAACACAGAAAAACAGCTATCTTGGCAACAAACAGATTAGGAGTAGAACACAGGGCCAAGAAACACACAAATACCTTCAGCTCAAGGAGTGCAGGAGGAACTGGGACTCTTGTGGACAGCAAGTGTTAGGAGGAGCTAAACATAACTGGTCTCTTCTGTGTGGTCTTTAACCCACAAGTTAAATATTTCATTCTTAACTTCTCACATATTTAAATTTTGTCTCACCCTAGTTGGTGTGGCTCAGTTGGTTGGAGCATCGTCCCATGCACCGGGAGGTCATAGGTTCGATTCCTGGTCAGAGCACATACCTAGGTTGTGGATTCGATCCCTGGTTGGGGCACATACAGGAAGCAACAGATCGATGGATCTCTCTCACATAGATTTTTTTTCTCTATCTCTCCCCCTTCCTCCTGCTCTAAAAATAAATAAATAAATAAATTAATTAATTTAGTCTCACCAGCTAGACTATAAGCTTACTGGAGTGCAGGCCAGATCTTAAGTAGTATATCCCATTTCTACCTATCAGTAGTTTTCCACTAAAAGGCCTTCATTCAAATATTTACTGCTCAAGAAACATTTGCTGAACGGATCTGATGTGAGGAAAAGAAAGTGTAGGTACTATGATCTATGTACCCCTATTCTTAGGATGTACTACTCAGTATAATGAAAGCTGTCGATGTAAACATTTCCATTAAATTAAAAAGGCACTGATAAAAACCTATGTATTAAAAGGGAAAAGAAGAAAGAGGAAAAAAAGCCTTAACCAGCTACTCAGCTATTTAACACATTTCATCTTTGGAGAGCCCAGTCAAATGCTTTCCAGGTCTCATTTTCTTCTCTTTGAAATTTATGGACAGCAAAGCATGACCAGGAGTATCTCATTTTTTAAAATGTCATTGGGCAGCAAGTAGAAGAGATAGCATAGGTGTAAGGGTAGTAAATTCTGTGAGACCTAGAAAATAAAGTATAAGCACAGTCTTTTTTGTCTCCTTAGGTTTTTTGTTTGTTTGTTCCTGATCACTGTCAAGCTTATTCACAATTGAAATTCCAACTCAGTCCTTTTGAGATCTTTCGGTTCTGGGATAAAAAGACAGAACACTTAAGACCCAAGATAATCACTGAAGCATAAAAGTAAGAATAAACAACAGGGAAACAGTAACATTTCAAGCTTGCAGCCCCCAAAACAAAACCTACCTGTGGTGGACTATTTGGTGCTCCCTGATGAACCCCACCTCCTAGTACTCAGGTGTTTGCGTAGTCCCCTCCCTTTAAATGTGAGATGGCCCTTTAGACAGCAGAATGCAACAGAAGTGACACTTTGCCAGTTCTAGGCCTGAGCCTTCAGAAAGCTTGGTAGCTTCTGCTTTCTGGTGGAAGACGATCGCCACCATGTGAAAGGCCTAGCTCCCCAGAGACCACGGTGCTGTGAGAAGCGCAAACTAGCCACACAGAGAAGGACCAAGGTCCAGGCCAACAGCCGAGCTGAGCTCCCAGCCAACAGGCAGCATCAAGCTGCCAGCCATTCGAGAGAAGCCATCTCAGGAGGAGATCCTCCAGCCCCTGACATCAGGTGAAGCAAAGATGACCTGTCCCCGCTGAGCCCTGCTCAAACTGCAGAATCACAAGCAAATAAATAAAATAGTTATTGTTTTAATTCACTAAATTTTGGGAAAGTTTGTTAAGTGGCAAGAGATCATTGAAACGGTGCCCTAAATTCTTGCATAACCTTATGTTCTAATAACAACCAGTACACCAGTGGAATAAAAATGCTGATTATCAACACAACACCCAGCATTTTCTCACCTGAACAGCGTCACCGTTGAAGACGCCATCAATTATGAAATACGTCCAGAACACAGGCCATTCACATTCAATGTTTTCAAAGAGCTTGAGTTCAGCAGGGTCATAATGCAATCGGTTTGGGTCCTGGAATCAAATAGGTAAACCTTCTAAAAGGTGATTTCAGATTATATACATAATACCATTGTACCTCACTGGGTTTCCCTCGCTTGTCTATTTCAACACAGCTTTGAGGATTAGGATTCTGCTGTAATGGGGAGATGATATTTTGGGCAGTTTTTCATGGTAAAATTTCAGAAAAGTAAATCAGAAATATACACAACACTCCTTGGCAATTTATTATATCAAGCTTCCTATATCTCTAACAAATAGCAATTTGTCTCTCACAGTGCTTGGCAGACTGTTTTATTGATATTATATCAGTCACTATGGCAAAGAAACCCAAGGAGGCAGCCACGGTTGGTATTTTAAAAACCATGTGAGTCACAGAACTGTTTGTCCTTGTCTACAAGATGGTTTTAAACCACCAGCTTGCTGTCCTCCGGATGATCTTACTATTCTATTGTCTAGCCCCAGGCTTGCTGACTCCAAAATTAAGACTTCCCTTTCCAACATTCTAACATGCAATTATAATCAATAGAGGGAGAACACCACAGTGGCAACTTAGATATGAAGCAGTTACGGAATCATAAGAAACATTATTTAAATACAACCTCTCTTGGGGTTTTATAACCATCTCGAAGGAAGCGACAGCATCCATAACGCCCCTAAGAAGATAAACAAAAATAAGTACATTTGAGGAAATCAGAAAATTTTCTTTGCCTTTTGATTTTAATTTCCAGTCAACTCTTTGCTCCCTTTCTCATGAATTTTTTAGTAATGAAATGTGTACCAAGTGCTCTTTGCTATCAGTACAAAAAGTTAGTTTTAAGTCCTGAGCAAAGTAAATTCAAGTTTGATGAGTGTTTGGAAGGAAATGCCAGAACATTACATTAGACTGTCAGAGGTGTGAGTAATTACTGAGAGTTCAGTGAATGACCAGCCTTCCATTCTGATTTGCCACATTATGCGAAGATGCCAAGGGCCCCTCACTGCTTGGAGAAGTCACCATTCAGATACTTGGATGGGACTGCCTCTAGTTGAAAGACTGGAAAGCTACAAGGACATTCCAGACTCCTTGCAGTTAGGCTCTGGATGCAAAGGAGCCTGCATCCTGCAAGTTTGACAGGGAGGCAGGTGGGGCATCCTGCGGCTTAGGGCTGTTACTGCGGGTTTCCTGCTGCAGGCTCCAGTGTTCCTGTCCAGCTGGGTGTCAGGAAAGAATGACAGTAGCACTGCTCTCTTCATCTACCTTCCTAGTCCCTGGATAGCAGCTTTGGGTGACCGTTTCCCAGTTTAAGTGTGTGTGGGCTGCTCTAGCGCAGGCTGTGGAGACAAGCACACCCCTAGCGGCCAGCCCCGGGATGGTTCTGGGAGTCCTGGGGAGGTCCAGTCTCGAATCTGCTACCCTAGAAACACTTCATTCCCTGCATTAATTCTCTGCCTGCTTCAACTACCTAAAGAGGCTCCTTTTCCTCCACTGAACCCTGACTGAGACAGCCACCTTCTTTCGGGGATATGATTGGAGACCCTTTAACCTCTTGTTTCCAAGGGCTAAAAGCATTTTTCACTGAATCTAAGTAAGATCATAAACATGTGGATTTTGGCTTAGGAAACATATTCTTTGATAATTTTACTGATAACTTCAGTTGGCTGGAATATTTAATAACATTCTCACTTTGATATAATGTGTCACAGTTACATAGTTACTCAGAGCAGGGATTTTTTTTTTTTTTAAATTCAATTTAACTTTGGGATCACCAAGTCTCCTAATATTGTGTGTAAAGTCTGAGGATATTGAAACATGTGCATTTTTTTTCTGGCAGGGACTCTAGCTTTTAATACATTTTCAAAGGAGCCTGTGATCTGTAAAGACTTAAGAAGCTCTGCCTTAGAAGTACAGGAGTGGTATGAATTGGGGTTCAAGGATGATGGCCTGAGTTCAAGCTCTGTTACTTAGGAAGACAACCAAGTTAGTTGATCACTAAGAGACTTAGTTTTGTCACCTGTAGACTCAGCTTTGGATACCTTACTCTATGAACCCGCTTAGATAAATCAAGCCATTGACTCCATGGAGAACCAAGGCTGCTGCAAGTCACAGTGTGAAAATGGCACTTAACACAGAGCACTTAACCAGCATGATCAGTGCTTACCTGGAGCTTGGAAATAATTTCATTTTTGGTCACATTCACAAGGTTCATATCTTCCACTGCAAAGGCCGGGAAAGAAATAATAGAAAGAAGTCCAGCGTCAATCTCTTTAGATGTCGATGCTCTTGGCAGCATGGAGAACAGAATAGACTGAATGAAAAATAGAGGTGGCTTTACCCTGGGAAGCACGAATAGTTACATACAGTATCTAGAGATCATAACCTCAGCCCCAAAGAAACATCTGAATAGTTAGAGCTTTGTCCTACCAACATGACCCCGGATGGGAGAACTTGCCCACCTAGCCAATGATCCCTGTTCCTTGGGGGAGAATAAGGGGTCAGGGAGAACGTGGTACTGCCTAGAGCCAGTGCTGAGAACTGCTTGTCTCCCTTCCTCCATGCCTTCTGTTGACTTTGCTAGGCCTTCGGGACATGCAGGGGAGGAACTAAGGGCTACCTGTGTCAGCAGGCTGGGATGTCCTGATGGTGAAGAAAGACAGAGAAGAATACACATATAGAGCCAGTACAGAGAAATATCTGGCTTCTATGGAGTGTGGCCAGTTGGACTGGGTAACTGAGAAACCACTTAAAGAAAAAGTCAAATCCAGAAGACCACAAGAATGCTCAGGCAAAATGGTAAACAGTAGAATTAGTTTAGTTCCAGAGAGAATGGGTTACTTAGTACACTATAATATCGCCTCAATTATAAGGCGGTTGGATTAGGCACTGTAAACTAAAGGAAGTTGAGATTATAAGGAAAAGCTTGGGAAGGGAAGGAGCTAATCCTGAGATTTAACATATACAGACATGGGGCTAGACCCCTGCAAACATAAGCTTATTAAATCTCCCATATGAAGAAGGAATTCAGGTACTATATCCAATTCACATATGAAGGCTCTAAGACTCTGAGTAGAAAGACTCGGCCTAAAGGAATGCAGCTAGTATGCGACAGATCCAGGATACGCACCCAGGCCCAGCTGGCTACAAAGCTCACATAATTTCCACTAGACTACACATCTATTGAGATGCACACCAGCTTGACTCTATTAAACCACACCCCAAGAAATCGCAGATTCCCCACTAATAAATGTTTAATGGGGGAAAATGGAATGAGCTGGAGAGTGAGATAAAAATGGGGGGCCCTTCAGCTTCAGAATAAAACTTCATGTTCTATATCCAACTGACCTCTCCCTGCACACCAAGCCTAGTTCTTTAGCTAGTTACTCTTTACTAGGCTCTTTCTGTCCAGAAGCATACACTTCCACTAGAAGCTCTCTGCTTACAAGTTTTTATGTATCTGACTCCCATAGCCCTAGCACTGTGTACTAGGGCCCTCACTAAATAAGACTTTGGTTGGTTACCTACTATCCACTTAATGGAGTTCCCTAATCTGCATCAAAATCACTCCCTTCTCTCATTTGTATTTCATGAAGGGTCTACTAATTTGCCATTTCTATCATTCATCTCTACACCATTACCCATTCTGCTTATCCCCTCTCCCCTCTCCAGGTGAACTAGTGCTTGCTAGTCATTCAATTTGGGGGCATCGTGAAATAAACCTGAGAGAAAACTGCCTATGTGCTCAAAACAAAAAGAACAGATTTTATTTTATTTGAGCAAAACAAGGTGTCTTGATTGCTGACTCCATATATATAACATTGTTGAGTCTTATGTTTGCATGGTATTTTCTAGCTTACGAAGTGCTCTGACAAATTAAGTTGATTTTACTCACCCTTAGGACCACCGTGTGCAGCAGAAGGGGAAGGGCCCAATATGCCCACTGTATGGATGAGGGAACTAAAGCTCAAAGAAGCCAAGTACCACCAAGCTACAAAGGTGAGGAAAACTGGAGCTGGGGTCTTCCCTTCACAAGTCTCCCCAGCTCTCTGGCACGTGGGACGCTGAGCTGTTACCTGGCAGTGTTCAACCTCATCGGGCAGGACATGGATCACTGACTTGCGTCCTCCATGGGCTCCAAAAAGATCCAGTTCATCAATTGCTTCAAGTGCTGCCTACAAACACAAGTCTTAATTACTTTTCCTTTCTAGTGAACTCCCATACGTGATACTCCTTTTTCATTAAGTAATCTAGCATACATGTTTTCCCAAAGGTGATGAAACACATCTTTAAAATCAGCTAAAGAGTCCTGTGGTCATGGTCTATCCTTATTTTCAGTAGTCAGAGCTTTCCTGAATGTTGCAGCTCATTGCAGGAACAAGCAGGAGAAAATAGAAAAATATTTCCCAAAATGAATTTATTCTACCAAAAATGAAATATTAACAAGTTAATAATGTGTGTGTATGTGTGTGTGCAGGGGTCACTAAATTCATGGTCAGCTTTTCTTTCATCTATTTTAGTGGTTAACTCCTAACATTAGCATATTTGGCACTTAAGAAAGTTAATTCCTTTAGTATTAAGTATGTTGCCTGTCAGTTGACCTTAACAGAACATAGTTTTTATTTATTTATTTTTCTTTATTATTAAAAAATTTAATTGCAGTTTACATTCAATATTATTTCATATTAGTTTCAGGTATACAGCATAGTGGTTAGATAATCATATACCTTACAAAGTGTTCCCTTGACATTTCCAGTACCCACCTGGCACCATACATAGTTATTGTAATATTACTCACTATATTCCCTATGCTCCACTTTACGTCTCTGTGACTATTTTGTAACTACCAATCTGTACTTCTCAATCCCTTCACCTTTTTCACCCAGTCCCCCAACAGCCTTCCCTTCTGGCAATCATCAATCTGTTCTCTTAACAGCATATTTATTGTTGCTTTAATAATTCTAGCTCTGGAGTCTTTATGCTGTCCAAAAGCACACTTTGGTATTGAGGAGGAAGAGAGGGAGGCATGCTAAATGTCTAGGGCAATAGATGTAAACTGGTGGCCTGTAGACTGAATCTGCCCCAAAGGCCTGTTTTGTTTGGCCTAAAGAAGTTTTAGAAATGATTTTGAATTGGAATACCTTTAGAGAATGTTCCCAATATCCCCAATACTCCTCAATATTTTCTTATCTGGCCAACTTCACTTGTTTAAATGTTACTTGCCACCCGGCAGTGTGGCTCAGTGGTTGAGCATAAACCTATGATACAGGATATCGAGATTCAATTCCTGGTCAGGGCACATGCCCGGGTTGCAGGCTTGATCCCCAGTAGGGGGCGTGCAGGAGGCAGCTGATCAGTGACTCTCATCATAATGTTTCTATCTCTCTCCCTCTCTCTTCCTCTCTCTGAAATCAATAAAGACATATTTAAAAAATAAATAAATGTTACTTGCCTGATCCTATAGGCTTTTGAACTTATGAGCCCTGCCCTACAAAGCGGTCATGTTCTTCAGCCTTCTTTATGACCCAGAATAGAAGACTGGATGTCTACACCCAGCTTCCTGAACAACAGCAAGAGCTTAGACCCATGGATGATAACAATGGACAATGAGGACGGAGTGCACTGATTTTCAAGCACATTCAAATTTCAGTGTAGGAAACCTACATTCTTTACCTAGAATTTCAGTTGGCTGGGGTGCATGCGCCCCTTCAATTTCATACTTGCTGTTGACTTTTGAAAAATATACTAACTAGATTAAATCCAAACTTCTAATGAGAACCAAGTCAAAGCAGTAAAAACGCACAGAAGGAAAAACAAAGAGGATGTGCTGTTACCTTGGCCATTCCTACAGAGCTTGCATTCAATTCTGGAATGCCCTGGTTGGTCTTGTCGCCACGTTCCCACATTCCATAATCCTGCAGGAGAAAAAGGTACGAATCAGAGGAGAAAGAGGAACACAAGGAGTGCTATGGAAAAATGATTCCTTTATGTTACCGCAGGCATAATGGAACATGAACATCTCGTCTCGAAATGGTTTTACGCACTCAGGCAGTATTCATTCTCAATTTCAGTTCATTTTACCTTTGTGCAGTTTTGGAACTAAATACTCAGGTGGAACCAAAAATGCATGCAAAAGTGCTTTCAATTTTTTTATTCCTAAAAATTATTAATCTGTAAGAAACTCCTGATTTATAGAGAAGAAAATACAGGGTGTCCCAAAAAATGTATATATACTTTAAAGCTAATAGCTCAATTTTGAAAATGAAATGTATTTTAATAAACACTGCCTTTATAATTATTCAAAGTGTGTCTATACATTTTTTGGGACACCCTGTATTTTATTTATCTTAAAATCAAATGCTGCCCCTCAATTTAGCTGATTCCTTTGAACTTATATTAAATTATAAGATGGAATAAAGAAACTTTAACAAATGGGTAATAAATACTTGAAGCCAACCAAACCACTTAAAATAATTTAATATCTTTTTCTAGCATTACCTCTCAGGGGGAAAAATGCTCAGCAAGTAACAGGAGCGCAAGTCAAAACCAAGGCACAGAATACTGAACTTTCCTGGTATTTTATTTTATTTTTTTAAAATTTTACTTTTTTATTTATCTTTATTGTTGAAAGTATTACAGGTGTCCCATTTTTCCCCCCAAGTGACCCCCTCCACCTCACTCCCACCCTCTCCCCAGGCCTTCACCCCGTTATTGACTGTGTCCATGGGTTATGCATATATGCATATAACTCCTTTGCTTAATCTCTTCCCACCCTCCACCCCCCTTCCCTCTTTCCTCTGAAATATGATCGTCTGTTGCCTGCGTCAATGTCTCTGGATTGATTTAGATCGTCTGATTCTTTTGTTCATTAGCTTCTTCTGAAAGAAGACCCTTCAACATTTCCTGTACTGCTAGTTTGGTGGGGAAGTTTTCCGTCATTATTTTTTCAAATAGGTTTTCAATTTCTTGGTCTCTTTCCTCTCCTTCTGGCACCCCAATAACATGAATGTTGGGCCTTTTGAAGTTGTCCCAGAGGCTCCTTATGCTATCTTCATATTTCTGGATTCATTTTTCTTTTTGCTCTTCTGGTTGGGTGTATTTTGTTTTCTCATGTTCCAAATTGCTGATTTGATTCTCAGCGTCCTCTACTCTACTGTTGATTCCCTGTAAATTATTCTTCATTTCAGTTCCTGTAGCCTTCATTTCAAATTGGTCCTTTATTATGTCAATTTTTTCAGTTATTTTCTTAAAACTCTTACTAATATGGTTGAGCCTCCTTATAAACAAAATTCTGAACTCTGTATCTGTTAGCTTGCTTGGATCTATTTAATTTAGTTCCTGTTCTAGAGATTTCTTCTGTTCTTTCTTTTGTGACATGTTTCTTTGCCTCCCCATTTTGGCTGCTTCCAGGTGTTTGTTTCTATGTATTAGGTAGAGCTGCTATGTCTCCTGGAATTTGTAGAGTGGCTTTGTGTAGTAGGTGTCCTGTAGGGTCCAGTGGCTCAGCCTCCCCAGTCCCCTGAGCTGGGCCTTCCAGGTGCTCCCCTGTGTGGGCTGTGCACTGTCCTGTTGTAGTTGAGCCTTGGTTGCTGTTGGCGTCCCTGGGAGGAACTGACCCCCAGGCCAATCAGCTGTGAGGACCCGCTGCAGCTACAGCCAAAGAGCTGCTGTGCTGGAGACACCCCTATGGAGCAGGATTTACTTCAGTGGAGCTTTGGTGTTCACCAAGTACGCCCCTTGAGTGTCACTCGTGGATGTGGTCGAGTCTGATCACCAGGTGCTGTCCCTGGGGCCTCCCGGGAGGTGCACAGTCAGCCTGTGCCAGTGCCTTGCCCAGGGCCACCCAGCATGAGCTACTCAGCAAACCGTAGCTGGCTGCTCCTTGTGCTGGGCTTGGAGGTGCCCAGGAGAGGCCCAGCTATGAGCCAGTGCAGCTGCCGCTAGTGCAGGGCCTGGGGCCACTTATCAAGCCATATGGGGCACACTCCTGCCTGTTTGAGAGATTTTAGGAAAGTCCTAAGCCTGAGGCTCGAGAGGCCACTTGCACAGAAAAGCCCCTGGAAAGGGCCTGGATGAGCTGCAGGTGGGGAGGGGCGGGGCCTCCGGGAATCATGGGGCGGGGCCAAAGGTGGGAGTCAGGTGCTGGCGATTCAAATATGGCGCCTGCTTCCTGGTTGTGTGCTGGGAGGACTCGCCCCGTGAGCCATGGCCTCCGCCAGCCCTTCTGCCTGGGAGGAAGCCGCCCTCCACCTGTCGCCCGGATTCCAGGCAGGTTAGTTCCTCCCCGAGTGTCCCGGGTCCTTTCAGGCTGCTGCCCAGCGCTGGGCTCAGAGGGGGTGCGTCTGAGTGGGTCTGTGCGCAGCCCTTAAAGAGGAGCTGCTGGGGCTCCTGCCGCTTCTGGGACTCTCAGGGACAGTCCCCGTTGGTTTTATAGCCTGAAGTTGTGGGGACGTCTCTTCCCGGCCCTGGAGCCTTGGGCTGGGGCCTGCTGTGGGGCTGGGACCTGTCACTCCTCTGGGAAACCTCCGCCGCCGAGATTCCCTCTTGGGTTTAAACTGCAGAGGGTGTGGGCCCGCCGCCGCGTCTCTCTGAGTCAGCCCCGACCCGCCCGCATCTCCCCCGGTCTCCGTGCTTCTTCAGCTCCCTGGTTGTGGGGCTTCTGTGCAGCCAGATTTCAGGAGGTTCTGAGTGATGGTGGTTCTGTATTTTAGTTGTAATTTTGATGTCGTTGTGGAGGTGGCGGGTGCAGCTGTGACCTACGCCGCCATCTTGTTTCCTCTCTCCCTGGTATTTTAAACTGATTAATATGAGTTGGCTGAGAGCACTGTATCCATATAGAGAAATTGATACATGCATATCTATCTTTTATAATTCATATTTTCTCTTAAGAAAGCCAAGCACTGGATACTGTTTTTGAAATAATGCTATGTGCACTATTGAAAGATTACAACCCAACAAGGACAGGGCCAATGCCAAAACTTCAGTATCTGTTACTTGGTCTCCGAAGATGAACATTTTCAAAATGTGAAAATTCTGACTTAGACACACTAGGGCAACTTTAGACTCTTTGCCTTGGAGCCAAGACCCAGAACTCCTTCCTTTAGTATTCCTCACATCTGGGTCTTTCCACATTCCAATCCATCTTCATTCCAACTCAAAAATTGCTTTCATCAGCTCACTCCCTGCTTAAGAGTCTAAAGTGACAAACTGTTTATCCAACCCTAGTGGATGCTGTTCAGATCTTTCTCTCTGGATGGCCGTAACTCCATTATTTGGCCTCCACCCCTGCACACCCACAAATGGACTTTATTTTCTACCATTGTCCAACACTCAACTTTGACCCTAAGTCTACTTCACCATGCACCCCCTTTCCCCAGGCATCCCCCACATATACACTCAGAGCCTATTCCTGCCTCTTTGACTGCTCATGCTATTCCCTCACCCCAAACACCCCTTTTCCTCCCATCTGCTTGTCTAACCCTACTCATCCTCCAGAGTCCAACTAAAGTCCCACCTTTTCCACAAAGACTTCTCCAGTTCCTTTAGACCAGGGTTTGTCAACCTCATTTGGGGCCGGGTCACTCTTTATGGTGGGCGCTATCCTGTGCATTGTAAAATACTCAGCAGAGTCCCTGGCCACCCTCTAGATGCAAGTAGCACCCTCCCTAGTATGACAACCAAAAACATTTCCAGACATTGTCCAATGTCCCCTGGGAGGGGAAGATTGCCCGTGGTTGAAAGTCACCACTTTAGACCTGGGGGCAGCAAACTACTGCCCTTGGACCAAATCTAGTTTGCCACTTGATTTTGTAAATAAAACCTGTTTGAGACATAGCCATGCTCACATGTTTATGTGTTGTCTATGGCTGCTTTGGTGCTACAATGGCAGAGTTGAGTTGCGGCAAAAGAGACTGTAGGGACCATAAGGCTGAAAATATTTACTCTCTGGCCCTTTACAGAAAAAATTTGTTCACCCGTGCTTTAGACCACAGTGGCTTTCTTTTTCAAACCAAACTCTACCTTTCTCTATCACCCTTATAGCCAACTCTGGAGGAGCTAGGGTTTATACAAATTTATACCCACACACATCTGATCTGGGGCACACATCCGGCTGGGGCCCCCTGTGGGCTGCCTGGGGTGAGCCCCACAGCACAGCAGCTCCCACCAAGGCGTTGCTGCTGCTCTTAATCCAGATTCAGGCCAGCCTGTGTACATGCCACAGGACATTTTAAGGTCTTATTTAAAATAAGAATCATGGATTCAAACAGAGCATGTGGTGTATTCCAAAACCATGAGCTCTGCAACTGCATCCCAGGACAAAAAGGTGCACTTGTGTGTGGAGGTGACATAATCTTACAGCTCTAATCATGCTAACTTTCTGCTCAGCCCCAAAGAACCATATGATTTTTATTCTTTTTGACAACTGAAAATACTACCAGGGTTTATACTTACAGCAACTTTATATGCAGCTTCTATATAAAAAACAAGATTCTGTATAAAGGCCACTTCATCGAGGGTGAAAATAATACGTAAACCTAGTAAAGAAAAACAATGAAATTATGAAGTAATGTTGTAAAGAGAGTTGCCAATTACAGATACCACACTAGGAAAATGAATCCTTTTACCCCATTTTCATTTTTCTCACTAAGCATCAAAAACTAAGTCTGAAGTAAATTGTAACACAATGTCTAATCTCAGAAAGAGGAAGGAAGGTTCATTTTTTGTGTGTGCCTACAAGCAGAAAGAATTGAAAGAGGTGTGGGGTCTTCTGTACTCCTTGAATGATATCTAGCTAATGGAAGGAAGCAAATAGATATGGGATCAAAGTTGGTTTTGCAACATTAGTTATAACAGCAAAAAGCAAAGGAATAAAGGAATAGTTAAATTAATTGTAGCATATCCACTGATATAGTCCTAGAGAAGAAAACTTTGAAGGGGCATGACACTGCAGATATTTGAACTGTTGAAGGTAGATCTGATCTAGGTTGCTCCAGTAACTAGGTGACAGTGACAGAAAGGAAGCTTTGGGATCAACTACAGAGATGCTAATAGAACTGGCTCAACAGCCCTCATTCTGCAAGTGCTCAGGAGACTGTTCGCATGTCACAGAGTCTGCGCTTATAATATTATAAAGAAGCAGGGTTTTTCTTTACAGAAACAGGTTATTTTGAATACTGATCAATATCTGCCCCTCCCTGTCCCTTTCTGGATTGTCACTCCCTATACAATGGGCTCAAATGGCCCTGGCTCACCTGAGGCAGTCATCTGGGCCAGGAACAGGAGGAAAAGGGAGGTGGCATCCACCTGGAGGTGGCCCCACTGGTCGTCGCCCACGACGGTGCTGCACGTGGCAGTGTTGTACTTGGCATGCAGGCTGTCCTTGGTACTCTGAGTGTGCTTGAACTTCTCCACTTTATCCACCTGGGGGAGAAGGCAAGCTGGTTCTGCATAGCTAAGGGGTTCATGGCTGGCAGAGGCCACACCCAGGGTCAATCTCCTGGATGCAGACCTCTTATCTGCTACCTCTGGGAGCCAGAGGGATGAAAAACAGGGAATTTTCACTAGTAAGGACCACATAAGAGGGGCTGTGTGTGGGATTCTTCCTGCCCATCTTTAGGAATGTCTCAGCCCAGTGGGATTTTAACAAGTTCTTCAGCGGCAAGTGGTCAAGCCAAGGGGTTTCTATATCTGCATATCCCCAGCATGAGCCTTAACACATGGTGGGTACTCAATGAGAGAGAGAGGGAAGGAGGGAGAGGAGGAGGGCAGGAAGAAGGCCTGTTATGTTAAAAGGAAAAGAGTAACTGTCTTTGAAGACCAGCAGGCACATGTTGATTAAGGGCTGGGATGGTATCATAGTCATCTTTGCATATGTTGCAGATCCTAATATGAAGTTCCATATACAGTATGTGCTCAATGAGTTGTTTTATTTACCCCTCACTGAAAATACCAGTAAATAGTAATGTCAAGTTTTAGAAATTCAAGCATTTCAACTCAAAATAAACCCTTTTATAAACTCAATGGACTAAATAATAGTATGTGACTTTCTAGGAGTAGCTTTTAAAAATGTTTTCTTCCTCATTTTTTTTTTTTTTTTAAAGAATGTTCTCCTTTTACACAAGTAACTCTTCAAAAGAGATTCTGTGACACAGCATCCTTTGAGTCTGTGGTTGTATAGTATAATATAAGTACTGAAGATAACTTTAAAAGTTGAAAGTACTGGAGAGTTATTATGCTAAGTGAAATAAGGCAGTCAGAGAAAGACAAGTATCACATGATCTCACTCAAATGTGGAATTTAATGAACAAAATAAACTGATGAACAAAATAGATTCAGAGATATAGAAGCATGGAACAGACTGATAAATTTCAGAGGGAAGGTGGGGGGGTAGTAGATGGGGAGAGATTAATTAAAGAACTTACATGCATAAATGCATAGCCCATGGACACAGACAATAGTGTGGAGAAGGCCTGGGGGTGGGGCAGATGCTGAGTGGAGGGGATCAATGGGGGAGAAAGGGGGACATCTGTAATACTTTCAATAATAAAGATAAAAAAAGGTGAAAGTAAAATATTTTCAATTTTTCTCCATCTTGAAAAGTTCAAAATGCTTTAAGAATGTTAGTTGTCATCATGAAAATGACAAAATGCCCACTCAGATGACCTACCTACAAACACATTTGTCATTTTCTGCTTACCTGTCTCATCATGCACTGGAGAAGACCCCGCATGAGTTTCACCACGTTCTGTAGAAATAAAGTGGGATCAGTAACAAGGCCAGCTTCTTTTGCTCCATGAAAACCTCACCACATGGCCAGTAAGCCAGCACTGCCCAGAGACTTCCCTGAAAAGGCAGATCCCCAGCGTATACAAGTATTCTCATTGTTTAGTTATTTCCATCGCTCCACTGCATCACAAAGAAAGAAAATCTTGACAAAGTGACTTATAATAAAGGGGTTGGACCAGATGGCACCTCCCGGCTCTGAAATCCAGTGACAACTCACTGATATTTTAGCAAGGCAATTGTAGAAGCCTAGTACCCTGGAGCTCTATGGCACAATTCTTAGTAATTTATTTTTGTTATGCAAGGATGAATTAAGTCCACCATGCCTGTCCCAAGTAATGTTGCTTTGTGCCAAAATAGCCATTTGTGTCACCATTACTGGACTATTGAATAAAGTTCTTACAAAATTGCACATAGCTGCCAAGGTTTCTTAATAATATGTATTGTAATCAATAATTATAATTCTTATTATCATTATAAATAGCAATGATCAGACACTATGTCCAGGCATTGTGCAAAACACTTTACCTGATTCTCTGTAATTCTTGCAACAACCTTATAAGTATTATTATTACCTCACTTTATAGATGAAGAAACAGGGGCTGAGAAAGATGAAGTAACATTGCTAAAGTCTCCCAGCTGGCAGCAGTTAGAGCAAGGACAGAGCCCAGGCCATCTGACTCCAGAGTTTGAGCTCTTGGTCAATACATTATGTGGCCTCTCATTTCCTTCACAATTCAGGTCTTAATTGTGAATATTAGAAGACTGGTCTTAATGTGTCCTACTAACAACACTATAAAACTACTTCACAAGTGGCTGGAGAATAGGATAGTTCAAAGTAGCCTGGCTGAAGGAAGCTCCCACCCAGGGCCACGAGCATCTCCTGTCTTACAGAACGTACATGGTTTGCAGGGGAGGGCGTACTGAAGGGCCACAAAAGCCGATCACCAGATAAAAGTCTGGAGAGGATCATCTTTCTGATCCTTCTGCCTCTAAAATCCTAGGATTCTAAAATATAATCTCACTTTATGTCATATACTCTTTTGAGGAAGAAAATGTTCTCTCATAAATATAAGGTATAATTAACATTGTAATAATTAACATTTCCTACAATGTATAGCATAAACATTTATCAATTTCACTTCCCCTTAAATAAATAAAAGTTATTTTTCCATTATGAAGAAGCAGAGTGGTTCCCAACTGGGGGTGACATTACCATCCCCTGGGAGTGGGTGAGCATCTGGAAATGTGGGGGTAGAGCCATTTTTGTCATCATGGAGGTGGGGCTACTGGCATTTAGTGAGTAAGGACCAAGGACCCTAAGTTTCCTGCAAAGCAAGGGCAGTCTCACACAATAACTATGTTCCCTAAGCCCCAAATGCCATAGCATCCCTGTTGAGGATCACTGGAAGATCCCGTGTTACTTTCCATAATCAAAGGAGATGTCTCCTTCAGTTATTAACCACACTCAACAAATCAAACAATGTGGCCTGTTTGTACTTTGCTGTTGTCAGTTATGGAACAGCAAATCCGGTCACCTCTAACCTGGATCAGAAATTGTTTATCGAGGAGAGGTAGAGAGGGGTGTGTGTGTGTGTGTGTGTGTGTGTGTGTGTGTGTGTGTAGACAGGCATGGCTTTACTTTGATCATGTCTCAAAGGAGGATGGGAAGTTTGGAGGACATGGACATCAAATTATAATACTGTTAACTGAATGATTTGTTTACTTAATAGCCATCCAACTTCTTGGAAGAACATTCAGTGCTTGCTGTACACATTTTAAAAAACTACCCATTCTTGCCTTACCTCCAAGACCAGGTGATTTTATCACCTCACACTCAGCATGTTAGTCAAATCCAAACTGTACTTCTCTTGCTCCCATAGACAGGCCTCCTCTCTTAGCCTCCCTACTGCTGTTAAGGCTGCCTGCCACTCATGCCCACTTTGGTTGCTATAAACAAGCACCAGTTGGGCCACAAGAACTCTCCCTGGACTTGATGGTCCACTGGCTGTAAGGGACAATGAGGAATGTATGAATCAAAGATAAATCCCAAAGGCTCTCATGCCAAGAAAACTATTCTTTTATGTGTTAATGCTCCCTACTTCAATGCTATCACTCAAAACATTCTGAAAATACCTCCTGTGCTCAGGGACAGATAATTTTCTCACATATTCAATGATGGTAAATCTTTCCTTTGGTGGGTATCTTGGTTTCTGATTTTGGAAAACAATAAAAGGACTTCATTGTGCTATATGGTAACATAGGAACAAAACTTGGATAACACCAATGTGGGTCAAAGTTAGAGGGTGACTATAAATTAATAAGACTGCTTTGGAATGGCTCGAACAAGAAAGGCATTTTTAAGGGAAATTCCAAACATGTTTTAAACAATGGCAATACTGTCTGGATAAGTATGCATTCAACACGACTACTCTGAAAGGAGTATACTCTTTGGAATGTGTAGTTCTGGCGCACTGACTTTTAAAAAACAATCATATAAGTTTATATAACCTCTTATATAAGCATACATAAAATTGACAGAACATGTGTGAGAGAAATGGAGCTAGTTAGAAATTTGAATGCTTTATTTTCCTATTCGGTGTGATTATTTTTTGGAAGGAAAAATCTCAAAGGGAAGGACAAACAAGAGGTTGAGACCACTTAAGTGCCTCCCCCAAACATTCTATAGCAGAAATGGAGCCAATGTCTGCACCAAACTGCTTTACACATTAAACTACTTCCTTGTAGGCTTTCCAGTTTAGGGAAAAGGTGCTGAGTGACCAAGACACGGCTGCCAGTCAGCATTACCTGCTCCAACTCGTAGGCCTTGGCCTTGTCCTCGTCACGGTCGGCATTCTTGCGGTAGGCCATGCCCAGGCCCCACACGGCCAGGATGCTGTAGATGTTATCCCGCACCCAGGCATCCTTCTGCTCATGACTGGCGGACAGCAGCCCTGTGACAGGATTCTTTTAGAGAAGAGACACAAAATGACTCAGCAACACCCTTCACCCAGCTCCTGGACGAGGAATACTTGCCCACAGGGGGCACAATGAGGGTCAGGATGACAAGTGAAGAGACAGGAGTTCCAGTCCTTGCTCTGCCACCGAAAGTGTGATCTTGGGCTAGAGGGACATCACTAAGAAGAGCTCTAAGAACATTCTCACTTTGAAGTTCTTGTTCTTTTGCTTTCAGACCAGATCACACCACTGGAAATAACAAACAGAAGAAAGAGCAAACAGGAAAGCCTGCAAGACTTTTACAAATACGTGCACTGTGGGCTTTAGGTCTTCTGCCTTCATGTTTCCACATGAATTGGTGAAGCACTGAACTTGGGAGTGGGGCCCCACTCCGTCACTCTATCTCTTTTTTCCCCAGGGAAGCTGCCTACCCTGTCTGGGCCTCAGCTGCCTCATCTGTAATCCAGACATTTTATGTCCCTAAAAAGGAGGCTGAGCAAGAGGACATTGGGGTTCCTATTTAGCTATGATATCACCAGTATTTTCAAGGCCAGCCAAGTCACCAAAAAGCCAGACCTTCACACGCAAAAAGTATACACAATGTTTATAACAGCATTATTCATAATAGCCTAAAAGAAGAAACAACCCAAATGTCCATTAACTGATAGATAAACAAAATGTGTTCTATACAAACAATGAAATATTATTCAGCAACAAAAAGGAATGAATTACACACACTACAACATGGATGAACCTTGAAGACATGATGCTAAGTGAAAGAAGCCAGTCACAAAGGATCACATATTGTATGATTTCATTTATATGAAATGTCGAAAATAGGAAAATTTATTGAGATAGAAAGTAGATTAGTAGTTGTCTAGGGTTGGAGGTAGGGGAGGAGTGGGAGGAAATGGGGAGTGAGTGATGGCTAGCAGGTGTTTTTCCCTTTCTCTCAGTGATGAAAATGTTTTAAAGTTGATTGTAGTGAATATATTAGAACCATTAAATTGTACACTTTAGATGAATTACATGGTAAGTAAATTATATCTCAATAAAGCTATTATTTTTCAAAAGTCAGTCCTAATAAACTCTCTTCCTAGAAATAAAATAGATAAGATAGGAGGAATCATAAAGCTTCTGTTGACTTTTTCTGAAAATATGCAAAAAATATGTATCTAATAAAAATACATTATAACAATCAGAGCCTTGTCAGCTTAAAAAAGGGGCACTAAATTATTTACAAGAGGGTTCATGAAAAAACTCTGTTAGGTACTTTCAAGATTATCAGGTAAAGAAACATTGGCAGAGTTTCAAATGGTCCTACCTAAGGAATTAAATATTCGACTCTCTCCTTTAATCTATGCTCTCTTCAAAAACATCTAAAACTCAACTGATGCTGCCCTCAGGGGCAACAGCATTCAGTGTATTGACAGTTCTACAGCGAACAACTACAAATCAATGATTTTAAAGTCAATTAGAACTGAAGTCTAGGGATGGCTGAGTGAAAGTACAAGTCTATTCCAATAGTGGACTTCTGGAGGTATTTTTTAAAAATTGCTATGCACCAACAATGTATAACATAAGCATCTTTATCTGTTCTGAGGCCAGTTGGCTAATCCAGGACAGGACATGATCAGGAATGCAGGGAAAGGACTCAGCCCCTTCCTGGTGTACCCATCAACCCTGAGTCCAGAGAGACAAACGGCCTTCTGATGACACAGCAGTGACTGCTTGCACACAGAGCCAAGTGTGGTTTGGATTATGAAATGTTACTGTCCTGCTAACTGAAAGTCACCTCTTTTATTCTTTAGTTTGGGCTTAACTGTTGAAGTGGATTAGTTCATCCCCACCCAAAACTAGACTGTCTGAACCCCTTGTTCTACTACAAAGTAGCATTCTAGTGTTTTGGCGATTCCACATTCAAAACTGCATACACAAGCCATGCTAAATTGGGGTGCTACTGTACCCAGCAAAAGGAATACTTATGTCATGAATACTTTATGTCTCCCCCAAACTCATACATTGAAATCTAATTCCTAATGTGATAGTGTTTGGAGGTGATGCCTTTGGGAAGTGATCAGGTCATGAAGGCAGAGCCTTCATGAATGGAATTGGTGCCCTCATAAGAAGAGGCCAGAGGGCCCACTTGCTCTCCTTCTGATGTGAGAATGCATCAAGAAATCAGCTGTCTGCAACCCAGGAGAGGGATCTCGCCAGAACCCAACCGTGCTGTTGCCCTAATGTCAGACTTCCCAGCCTCCAGAACCATGAGAAATAAATTTCTGCTGTTTAAGTCACTCCGTCTGTGGTATTTCATTAGAGCAGCCCAAGCTGACTAGGACTTACTTCTCTAAGTCTATAAAAAAAAAATAACGTATTGTGTTGGAAGATGTGGGAAGTTCCATTTTGATGTGACTCATAAAAGCAGAAATAACCATAGACTGGGAGATACTTTGCGATCCCCGGTCTGCTCTCCCTTCTTATAAGAAGGACCCAGTAGATTTGTCTTTGAGTTACTCCCCTAGTTAGAGGTGCATTGTGCTGTATCACCTGCATTCAAGCTCACTGATTTTTGTGAACCACCTAACAGGTCTGTCTCTTTAGAGCTCTGGGCTCTTCTGCTTATATTAGTTATCTCAGTGGAAGGGGAACAAAAGGCCTTCATATCTGATGCAATTTTACAAGCTAAACACAAACAGGCAAATTGCAGACAAGAGGAAGGTAGGTATATTTGTCCAGGCTAAGCCTATGGCTTCAGATATGTTATTTTAGCCATATGCTGCTTTCCAGTCTCCTAAAAATATAATTTAATTTCACCTATACCCACACATAACCTTCAATGTATTGTGCTTAAGAGCCCAGCCTCTGGAAACAGACTGCCTGTGCTCAAAGCTCTACGACAATCCAGCTGTGACCCTGAACAAATTATTTCACTGTCTCTCCATCTATCAAATGGGGATTAGACTAGTGTCTGGAACTCATGGGGTTGTTTGTGAGGATTAAAGAAATTAATTTGTATTAAGCATTTTGGACTGTGTCTAGCAGCACAAATTGGCGCTCAATAACTGCAAACTATATTAATATTATTGACCTATTTGAACAGATTTCATTCACATTATTTCTTTTTCATATGATTATTTCAGGAAATCAGATGAAGATACATGGTTAGGGGAAGAACCTACAAGTTAGCTCAATGTAACCATCATTATTTTTATTAGGAAAAAACAATGCCTGGGCGTCCTCTTCTATTTTTATTGCTAATACTGCTAGTGGATAAATTTTATCCCATTGATATGGTTGAAACAAAAACCCTGGCAACTCTGCATCCTCTCTACCCCCAGCTCTTTGCCTTTCCCCTTCTTCAGGCATGTGTTTTGCTCACTTAGATAAATCAT
Organism: Miniopterus natalensis; assembly: GCF_054644295.1. Lineage (NCBI taxonomy): Eukaryota > Metazoa > Chordata > Mammalia > Chiroptera > Miniopteridae > Miniopterus > Miniopterus natalensis. The sequence continues at coordinate 97,183,105 of NC_142103.1, read as the reverse complement.
CCCTTTCTGTTTTCTTTTACTAAACTCTCTGTGTACTTTGCCTGAAAAAATAAATTAATATCAGTGACAAATTTTGTAATAAGAGCCACTCTACCACTTGATAACTATTTCCTAAGGTGACAGGTGTGGGGTCATAAAGGAAAAGGATGGGGCAGATCTCAGTCAACAGCACCTATGAGAGCTACAGTCAATGGTAGTGGCCCAATGCCATGTTAAGATAGCACAGGCCTGAGCCGAGGCCTGAACAGTGCCCCTGCTGCAAGGGAAGTGAGTCACGAAGTGTGAGTCCTCCAACTTTATTCTTTTTCAAGATTGTTTTAACCATTCTGGGTCCCTTGCATTTCTATAGGAATTTTAGGACCAGCTTGTCAATTTCTGCAAAAAGGCAGCTGGGCTCTTGATAGGATTGTGTTGAATCTGTAGATCAGTTTGGGGAGTAATACCATCTCAACCATATTAAGATTTCTGATCCATGAATATGGGATATCTTGCCTTGGCCAGTGTGCCTCAGTTGGTTGGAGCATCATCCCATACACCAAAAGGTGGCAGGTTTGATTCTGGGTCAGGGCACATACGCAGATTGTGGGTTTGATCCCCCGGTAGGATGTGTGTGGGAGGCAACTGATCAATGTTTCTCTCTCACATAGATGTTTCCCCCTCCCTCCCTCCCTCCCTCCCTCCCTCCCTCTCTCTCTCTCTCTCTCTCTCTCTCTCGCTCTCTCTCTCTCTCTCTCTCTCTCTCTCTCTCTCTCTCTCTCTATATATATATATATATATATATATATATATATATATATTCCTTCCTCTCTAAAAAAAATCAATAAAAAATATGGAATATCTTTCTGGCACAATCTTAAGTACTATTTCCATGTTTTAAGCTTCCTAAGGGCAAAGTCTGCCTTTTGGTTTACCACTCTAACCCAAGGTCCTGGCTTAGTTAGGTGCTAAATAGATAAATGAACAAATATATAATAAGGGTTATGTTATTACTGATTTATAGCCTGAAATATCTTTTCAAAAATACTACAAGTGGAGATATTATCTATCTACATTTGTATTATGCATACCTAATACAAGTCATTCTCCCTTTATGAATGCTTGTTTTATTTTTCTGCACATTCTTCTGTTCAATCTTTCTTCAGGAAACCCTGAGGAAGCGAATCAGGCATGTACAGCAAGAACCTTGGGAATGATTCAAACAGGAGATAAAGCCTCATTTTTGCTTTAAAAGTAGAAACACGAATAAAACGGAGTTGCTTCAAACACAGGAAATGACTTATTGCTAGACAAAGAGAAGAGATGGGTGACAGAGAGAATAGTAACCTCACAGGACAGAGTTGAAGTTTGAGAAGGCAGAAGGCGGGGCAGTGAACTTCACGGGGGTTAGGGGTACAGTGATGGAGGGTGAACTGAGAGGATAGGGTACATGACTCCTAGGGTGGTGTGTGTGGTTTAAAAACATATTCAACATTATTATTATCTCCTTGAAACTTTTTTTAAAAGCTAAAGTCTTCATCATACAAGCTCAAGAAACCACTTACACAATCTTTTTGGCTGGAGGCAATACAAAGATGAATCTCAGAACAAGCAAGGGGTGGGGCAGATTTTAACAACAGAAGAGGGCAGAGATGCTGAAATGATGAGATCGACTGCTCCTTAGAGGGTGTGTGCATGTAAAGGAAGGGGCATGCATGGGCCACAAAGTGGATGCTGAGCCAATACAAGAACAGCAGAATGCTTTTGGACTTGAACAATAGGTCAAAACAAACTAGACAGAATTCAACAAGAATTTATTTATTGGGCTCACATGGTTAATAAATGTCTGCTGTACTAATTTTATAAGCCCTCACTCCCACACTTTTGAGTTGACTCAGCTCCTTGTGCACATACACTCCCAGCCCCAGGGCTCTAACAAATCTTTAAACAGAACCTCTCCTCTCTTTTCCAAATCAGGCCCCCTCTTCCACCCCCGCAGTTACACTGTGGCCCAGCCACATCTTGCCCCAATACTTAGATACAAGAAACTTCAACTGTACAATACTGACTGCAAGTTTTAACAGCAACCTACCAAGAGCATGTCAGCAGATACCGAAAGCCAATGCTGTGTTAATGGAAGTAGAGCTTTCAGAATAAGGGAAGGGAGTTTCAATGAACTGCCAGCCTGGCAGAGCACATCTGGTGTACTTTGTCACTGACAAGCACCATGTTTTAAAAGGGACATTCATCTTCTGCAAAGTACCCAGAGGGTGGATCAGGGCTATGAAGAGGCTAAAAAGCCATGTCTCATGGGAACAGAGGAAGATGGGTGTTTAGAGAAGGCCCCACTGCATTTGAATGTGTTCTGTAAGTTTCCACTACACCAGGCTAGGATTGACATCTCAGATATACCTCACCTTACTGTATAGGAATTGGTGAGAGGCAAAGAATTAAAATTTCTTAAGAGTGGTGAAGCCATTTGCACACAAGGGGCCGAGACTGGTTTCTGTGAGTTTTGAAACTGGGTAAGTTGAGCACTAGGACCTGAAACAAAGCTGGAATGAAGTAAATGCCTGCAGTGCTTGGCTACCTACTCAGTTCATTTCCCTCTAAACTGTCAGGCAGTCACATGAGATGGTGCAAATGTTTAGGACCAGGGCAGCCTGCAGCTTGTGCATTATTTGTAAACCTGGAGGGAAAAATCTAATAAGCAGCAATCTAGGAAAAGACATTTCTATGCCTACCTCTCATTTCTTTCTTGCTTTTTTTTTTTTTTTTTTTAAAGTATATTGATTTCAGAGAGAGGAAAGGAGAGGGAGAGATATAAATATCAATAATGGCCTGGCCGGGCGTGGCTCAGAGGTTGAGCGTCGACCTAGGATCCAGGCGATCAGGTTTGATTCCTGGTCAGGGCACGTGCCCGGGTTGCAGGCTCGATCCCCAGCCGGGGGCGTGCAGGAGGCAGTGGATCAATGACTCTCTCATCATTGATGTTTCTAACTCTCTTTCTTCCTCTCCTTTCCTCTCTCTGAAATCAATAAAGATATATTTAAAAAAAAAAGAAATACCAATAATGAAAGGGTCATTATCTGCTGCCTCCTGCACGCCCCCTACTGGGGATCGAGCCTGCAACCCGGCATGTGCCCTGCCTGGGAATCAAACCTCGATCTCCTGGATCACAGGTGGATGCTCAACCTCTGAGACACACCAGCCGGGTACCTCTCATCTCTTTTTCATGTCAGTTGCATGGGTAGCAATTACAATGGTGAATAGACAGAGTGATAATGGGGATCCCTGATGTTCCTGGCTTTAAAGATATTGTTTCTAATCTTTCACCATCAGATTAGTTATAATGTTTGTAGATTTTAACATTATCCTTTATCAGGATAATAAAATTCCTTTGACTGCCTAGTTTGCTAAGAGGTGCTTTTTAAAAATCATTTATAGATGCTGAATTTTATCACATGCTTTTCTACTACTATTGAGATGATCACACCGTTTTCTCTTTGAATTTACTAATTCAAATTACATTAGTAGATTTTCTTATAGTAAAGTTCCCTGTATTCCTGGGTAAACTCCACTTGATCATAATGTACATTTTTATACACTGTTGGATTAATTTTATTACTATTTTACTATGTATTTCTGCATTGATATTCGTAAGTTAATTTCTTCCACAAATATTGTTTCTCATTATGTTGTTTGATTATGTTATATTGGGATAGTGGCCATGTAAAAGGAGTTGGGAATTATTCCCCTTTATCTTTTATCTGAAACAATTTATTTAAGATAGGAGTTATCTGTTAATCCCTTACCCCCCAACCCCCCACTCCATTCTACTCATGGGGCCAAGCCCCTGCTCTGGTTAAACCTGACTCTTTGCCTGCTCTGGGGGTGCACCTGTGGAGCTGAATGGAGAAAAACACTCAGCCATACTGACTGAACTCGAAATGAATGACCCCCCCATGCTGTCCACCAATCATACTAGAAATCCCCGGTCCATCATTCCCTCCTTCTCTCTGATAACTCCTCCATATCTTCACTCTAGGCTGATGACCCTGCCTTGTGTTTCGCTGAGAAAGTAGAAACAATTGAAAGAGAACATGGTGCCTATGTACCCTGCCGTCCCTCTTGTTTTGATGGATAAACTATCTGTGCTCCTCTCTAAGGTCACCTACCACATATACGCTACACTCCATCCCCTCTCACTCACTCGAGGGCTTTGCTCCAGTAATTCTCACTCTGCTTCTCCTCAGTCCCCCTTGGTGGTTTCTCCCCAACTTCTGGATCTCTCCATTTTGGGAAAGCTCCTCTGTGAATATCATCTCTTTTCTGTCTACACTCACTCCTGTGATCTCATCCAGCCTCATAGTTTTTTAAACACCACATATGTACCAATAACTCCCAGGTTTTTATCTCCAGCTCAGACCTCTTCCTTGACTTCTAGACTCATATATTCAACTGCCTACTTACTATTTCAATTTGGATGCCTAATAGTCACCTCAAACTCCACTAAACTCTTTCTCTTCCTCCCCAAACTTGCTTCTCTACAAATTTCCCTATCCCAGTAAATAGCAATTCCATCCTACCAGTTGCTCAAGCCCAAAATCCTGGAGTCATTCTTGACTTCGCTTTTTCCCACACACCTTACACCCAATTCATCAGTAAATCCTGGTGATTATCTTCAAAATTTCTCCCAAATTCCACCACTCTCAGCTGTCTCCACTGCAATCACCCTTGTCTGAGCCATCACGCTCCAATTGAAGAACTTCCTAATTGGTCACCCTGCTTTGCTCCTTGGCCCCTTACGGTCAATGTTCCATGCAGCTGATGGAGTATGTGAAAGTTCAGAATAAGCCGCCTCAAAATGTACTTCAGTGTTATGCAGATTACCTTGAGCCAAAGGCAATTTTAGCTTCAAGTTCAAGAGAAACTTCTGCCCACCTCAGGTCCCCAGAAGAATTTGAATTACAGGCCTTGCCCATAGAGATTATCAGGCATAACTTCTTTTGATCTATCTATAGGGCAATTTACTAATTTACTGTTTTTTATTCTTCTTATCATCCTGCAATGACCTTTTGAAGCCCCCAGTACACCTTACCCTCATTCCTAGCTGAGGTTGTTTTATACACCTCGATCCCCCTTTCTATCTCTGAACCTCTCATATACTCAGGGTCTCTGACACTCTCGTGTATGTGGGGTTCCCGTGGGCACAAACTTAAATTTGATTTTCTCTTGTCAATCTGCCTCCTGTTGATTTGATTTTGGTAACCCAAAAATAACCAGAAGAGGGAAAGGGGATTTTTCCCCCCTCTCCACAAGTGATTCTTCTCAAGCAATATTCAGACTCTCTCATGGCTTTCCTTCCCACTCAGAATAACAGCCAAATTCCTTCACTCTCAAAGATAAGTGAATTAATAAACCATGTTCCGTGGTCCTAGTCTGTAAATCCATCTCGGACTAGGACTTTTTGACTCATTCAATTTCTTTAATGGTTATAGGTCTAATTAAGATTTCATTTTTTCTTGAGTTAATGTTGGTAACATTTATCTAGAAAACTGTCCATTTACATTTTCAAGTTTATTGCCAAAAATTATTCATAGTATTTTTTCATTATCTCCTATATTGTTTATTTGTCCCTCCTTTCCTATTGCCCTACAGTTTACCCATTAGTCTTTTCTAAAAAACAGCTTTTGGTTTTGTCAATATTTATTATTTGCTTTATATTACATTATTGCTTCTATCTTATTTCCTTTTTTTTCTTGGGTGCATTCTGTTGACCTTTTCTCAATCTTGAGTTCATTAATTTTTAAATCTTCTTTTCTAATATATACATTTCAGGATATAAATTTCTCTTCAAATCCCACTTTAGCCATATTCCATAAATTTATGTTGGTAGATATTTTATAATTACCATTTTAATTTCTTCTTAGATCCATGAAACATGTATATATTCATGACATGTATATCCATGACCTATTTAGATATATTTAGAAATGGGCTTAGTAAGATTCCAGACATACTTGGGAGAGCTTTAGCAATTGTTTATTATTGCTCTCTAATTTTCTTGCATTTTGGCAAAAAAAAAAAAAAGTGGTATGCATGAAGTTGATTTTTCACTATATTTGATACTTTCTTTATACAACAATTTGTCATCAACTTTTAAAAAATATACTTTGCAAGGTTGAAAAATTAGTATTTTCTATTGGTGGAGCACAGAATCCTGTGTATGCACACTTGATCAAGTTTGTTTCTTATGGTGCTCAAATTTTCTATGTCCTAATATTTCTCTGCTTGATCTATTAGTATCTGAGAGAGGGAAGTTTAAAAACTTCCACTATGATTATGGATTTAACTTCTATAATTAGGTCAAGTTTTGCTTTATATATTTTGAATCTATGTTGTTAGTATTCTGTGGGTTTAAAATTGCTTTATTTTCTTGGTGAATTATTCCTTTATCATTTAGTATTAACATTTTTATCCCTAATAATATATATTTTAAAAATTTCAAAATCTACTGTTTGATATTGGTATAATTACAACAACTTCTTTTTGGTTAGCATTTGCCTAGTATCTTGTCCCACTAAATTACTTTCAACCTTTCAGTATCCTTTGTCTTAGGTTTTGTCTCTTATAAACCACATGTATCTTCAAAATTTTTAAAAAGTAATTTCTATTTTCTGGCTAATCTAAAAATTTACATTTATTGTGATTAGTAATATAGTTGGACTTATTTGCACTCTTCTTTTGTCCTTTACGTTTACTATGTCTGTTTTTTTTTACTTCCTATTCTCCCCGAGCATTTTTTCCTTCCTTCTCGTGGAGTTATCAAATTTTCTTTGTTCCTCCATTGTTTTAAAAGTTATATATTTGCCGAGCCAGGGTGGCTCAGCAGTTGAGCACTAACCTAGGATCCAGGAGATCGCAGTTTGGTTCCCGGTCAGGGCACATGCCCAGGTTGCGGGCTCCATCCCCAGTTGGGGGCAGGCAGGAAGCAGCCAGTCAATGACGACTTTGTCATCATTGATATTTCAGCTCTCTCTCTCCCTCTCCATTCCTCTCTCTGAAATCAATAAAGATATATATTTTTCAGAAAGTTATATATTCCACTTATACTACTTTAATGCTAATGCTTAAATGTGAACTCCTTACTTAAAATATATAATACCTCTATGCTCCTCCTTAATGTGATAAGGGCCTTAGAATGCTTTAACTCCAGTCTCCTCCCATTCTTCTGCCATGTTATTACTTTCCAGTATTTAATTATATCTTTTTAAAATTATTACTATTTTTCCATTACTCCATGTTTTAGTCATTCCATTCTTCTCATTTTAAATTCCATTGCGGCTAGATAGCATTATTTAGTTACTGTCTTGGTCTCTTAATTATCTGCTTTTTATACCAAATAATCAAGTTACAGGGAACACTGCCTTGATCATCATTTTTCTTTCTGATCCATGTTCTCTTATCACCACTTTGTACTGAACACTTTTACAAATGAGCCTTCAAACAGAGCTGAATTGAAGAAATGTACAAAGTTAGTATTTCTTACCTGGGCCAAAATAAATCTAAGAATTTCTTTTTTTTTAAGTCAACAAATATTTGAAGATACTTCCTAGAGTACATATTTATATTCTCTCAACATATAAAATCAAACCTGCATAAGGACCTTTTTAATAAACATAGCTCTTTCCTTCTTTGCTTGAAGATTCAAATAATATTTAGCAGCAAGTATACTTGGCAAATGACTAATGGAAAAAATTCTCTTTCATAGACACAGAAAAAGGAATTGGTTGACATGTTAGCTGATATGAACAAACCATTGCCTCTAACAGAAAAATGTTTATGAGTTTGACATAGTAACACTGAATGATTTCTAACAAGTGAAATCAATATAAGTTCATCTTGATTTAAAAAGCAAATCAGAAACAGAGTTCAGAGCTTGTACCAGCTGACATTGAAAAATGCCTCATAAACATCTGCACATATCTACCGTAGATCGGGAGATATAGCATAAACTTTAGAAACCGTTAATTTATCTTTTTTATTGTGGTAAAATATATGTAACAAAAAATTGCTCATTCATTTTTACAGAGTAGTTAAGTGACGTACCTAAGATCACTCAGAAAAAAAGACAAAGCGCTAAATAGGTTAGGGTTCTACACCTGGAAAGACTAGTTGTTGGGGGAGGATGGGTGTGGGATGGGGGAAGGTGGGAAGGAGAAGGATTCTACATGTGCAGGCTCATGGTATTTCCCAGGAGAACCATACTTGGAGTATTCTGTTAGTCAGCAGAGCTTGACAGTGCAAGCCAGGGAGGGGAAAAGAGGGCAAACATGAAGGCTTCTCACCAACTACCCCCAAAATAAATACAACAAAGGGCTCAGACAACTTTTTAATCATTAAAATGTTAGAGAGGAAAGTCCAATGCTGCAGATTTGCTTTAACAAGAAGATAGTTCTTACTGTCTGAGGGACCGTAAACCTGGATCAATAGCTGGTTCATTAGGGTAGCTCAGAGCCTGCAGGAAGTATTTTATCACCAAGGACTTAAGGGTAACTTTCATTTATGTGGAGCACTGCTTGATGAAAAGGAACAAAACTAATGAGGTCTCTATGCTTAAGGATCTCACATCAATGGAAGACATAACTATATTCAAAGGCCAGAAAGAATTAGTAGCTGGATCAGGGCCTTTAGGAAAGGGAGCATCATGGGCCAGGGTGGTGAGGCAAGGACATCTGGCCTGGGTATGTGTGGCTTATATCAAAGTCTTAACACCACCAGTAGCACTCACTATTTACTGATTGCCTACTATGATGCCAGGCAACAGACTGGGCACTACTTTTTCTTCATAATACCTCAACGGAGGCAGGCGTTATTCCCATTTTACAGATGAGGGCATGGACTCAGGTCAAGTACGTGTCGTCCATTCAAAGTGGAGCTAGGGATTTAAATCCAGGTGTGACACAAGAACCAACCCTTATCAGTTCACCTTATAGCCCCTTCCATCACAGTAATGAAGGGAAGAGCCTTTCAACTGGGATTTTAAAACACGTTGTAGATGTAATGATAATATATCCCAAAAAGGAAGGCAAAAACTAACTATTCACCTGCTTACTCCTTCTTCAGTTCTGAACTTGAACATCATCTCTTCCAGGACTCCTCCCCTGGTCCCCAAACAGGGCTAACCTCCCAAGACAAGAGCTACAGTTCTTCATGTGCAATTTCAAAAGCCAATAAGCTCTGAAAATTTCAAGTGTTTTCGTAAGTTTGCAGCAAGTGCAATTAGTGGCAAAAGATGACCTGAACTGATGTGAAACTATTTTCAGTCTTTACTTTCCTACTCAGTGTGAATATTCATATTCTGATGTGGAAATAATAGTGGGTTTGATTAAGGGGTGCTGCCCAGACTCCACTGCAATTATTAAAGAATATATAATAGATGCATATTAACTTTCTAAAAATCCAAATATTTCTGACTTGAAAACTACATCTGGCCCCAGGGATTTCAGACAATGGATTCTGGACCTATACTCTATACATAAATCTCACTGCACTACAATAATTTATTCTTTCGTGTGGGCCCAGCACCTGACAGAGTGCCTTGCATGTAATAGGTAGACAATAAAATATTTCCAGAATGAGGAAACAAGGCTGAGAAACTGGCTAAGAAGGGAAATGGTTAGTGGCTTGAGAGTGACCATGGCTCTCAACTTGCAGGCCAGGCATCTAACCATGGAATGCCACTTCCTTCAGGGATAGGAGGTCCTATAAATAGCTGCTGTTGATTGAGGGCAAGCAACATAGATGCTGTCTTCACTAGGAATAAAAATAGTCCAGTTGTCTTATATGATGGGTCCACATATAACTTTAGCCCAGTAATACAAAACAGCAGGCATACTCATACTTTAGGCCACATGGACAGCTTCAGAGGTCCCCTGGAACTTGGGAGCAGACCTGTTTTTGGGTCTGACCCTAGTATATGGAGTAACCTTTTTGGCCTGCAGTTTTCTCATCTGTAAAATAGCAACCAGAGTAAGCCCTCCCACCCTCCCAGGTGGGTCTCTAACAAGGTGATCCACAGAGGGACAGCAGCAGTCGCCCACACTCCAGAGTGGGATGCAAACCTCAGGAGCTTCTTCAGTCCTGTCTACTGTCCTCGAAGTCCAGAGTTCAAAGTCCTCAGTGGGCTCTGTCCAAACTATACACACCTCCTCTCTCATGCAAAAGAAGGAGAGTCAATGCCAAGAGGCGCATTTTGTACCCAGGGCACCCAGGGGGCTCTTTCTGTTTTTGATTCCAAACAGTGGGCAAAAAATTATGTGAAGAATAGCCACACAGCCCTTTGGTCCTGACTCGTAGAAGATGGGGTGGGAGTGGGGAGGGGGTAGTAATCATGGGCCAGCAGGACTGAGTTTAAAGAGGAAACTTCTTAACTGCAAAATCTCCGGACGCGAGAGGGAACTGGGGATGATTCTCTCCTTACCTGGTAACACAGGATGGTTTGCTGAACCAGCCTCGCGTAACCGTCCAAGCGCACCCCGGAATTGCTCCTGCTCCTCATCTCCGCGACGCTCCTGGGGCCGCGGCGCTCGACCTGCTACGAGGAGGTGGGACGCCTGGGCTGCGGCTGCCAAACGGGCCTGGTTCCCAAGCACTCACAGTCTCCGTCAGTTCTTGGGATGGAGCCCGGCGGTCGTAGGTCCGATCTTACAAAAATGATAGAATCAAAGTATGACTGGAAAACATCCAGAGTTTCATGCGGCTGGAAGGCGCGGGGGCGGGAACGGGGCTGGCGCTCTGGCAGCCCCGCGGGAGAAGCGAGGAACTGGGTTTCGGGCGTGGGTGGCAACACCCCCGCCGAGCCTTTTGCGTTCAAGGTCAGTGGTGCGGTGGCCAGGGGGAGGACCCCCAGGCCCGATCCTACCCGACTGCCGGGGCCCACCGCTGCTCCGCCCCGGCCCCGCCCCCGCCCGGGAGCGGAACAGTCCGGGCCGCGGCCTGAGGGGGTGGAGAAGGGGGTGGTCCGCGCGAGTAGCCGGCAACCGGCTCCCTCCGGCTCCCTTCCGCTCCCTTCCGCAGCCCCGCACCTCCCCGCCCGCTGCCCGCTGCAGCGGAGGCTGGGGAAACCAACCCGCCTGCAGCGGACACCTCGACGCCCCGAGTCGGCCTGGGCCCCGCCCGTGGCCCCGCCTCCGGCCCCGCCCCCCGCGCGGAGCGGAACCGGCCGAGCAAGGTAGGTCAGGGCTCCGCTAGGGGCCCGGGACGCCCCAAACTCCCTCGGGCGCCTACGGCCCCGCCCGTCCCAGGCGAGCTCACAGTCGGGCCCCTGGTTCCGCCCCCAGTCCCGTCCTCCACCCCCCGCACAGCGGTGCGGAACCTTTCAATGGGGTGGGGGTGGAGGACGGGCTCCCGGCGGGGCAAGCAGCAGCCTGGAGGAGGCTGGGGGTTGAGCGCCAACCTCGCCAGAGGCGGGAGAAATGGACCCGCCCACTGCGTCCTCCCCGAAGCCCTTGCGCGGGCTGGTCTCGGACCGAGCGGAAGTTGAGTAGTGGAGTCCAGTAGGGAAGAGAAAGGGGGGTAGCCTGGACAGGGTCCCTAGCGCTCCCGGCCCCACTTCCAGTCACCCTGCAGTTCATCTGTAGGCCTACAAGCTGAAACTTAGATGAGTTTCTAGGGCCTATAATTACCTGTATCTCGCAGTCTTCGGCCCAGTATTCATTTCCACCAAAATCTGTCCCCGGATGGATTCCACAGGACAGCTCCTCTAATGGAGTGGTTGTTTACACACGCCCACTGCTAGTCTCCATACATTTACTGTGTGCTTCTTCGCCCAACAGGCCCTTCCTCTTCCTCCTTGCCTGTCTGAAGCCTACCTTTCCTTTAACTGTGCCCACAGCTCCTCCTGTTAGCCCTCTCTGAATTCCCATAACACTTTCTTTACTATGAGCTTAGGTCTTGCAGTGAATTCAGACTGACTTAGAATTCCAGATCTGCCATTCACAAGTGGTGTGAGCTTAGGCATGCTGTTTTAGCGGTTTCATATAGACTCTTCTCATCTGTAAAATGGGGGTAATAATAGCAACTACCTCCTAGGGTGACTATGAAGATTAAGAGGATGAACATAAAGCACTTAGCACCATGCCTGGGTCATAGAAAAGTACTTCATAAATCATAGGTGTTTTCATCATCATTTGACAATAATGTATGGCCTCATTGTAATTATTTTCATGTGCAGCATGTTTTTCTAACTGGATTGTAAGTTATTTACGGAAACCATCTTGGTATTTCCTACCATGTCTGGCATAGTGTTGAGAATGTAGTTATAGCTTGATTAATGTTGAATGAATGAATGAATGAATGAGAATGAATGAAAATCAGTCCACTCAGCTGCATCCCCCTATGTATGGTCCCTAATCAAGTTCATTAAAAAATTCCATAACATAAATCTGTGCCACTGAACTAAAGCACCAAACCCCTCATCATCTCACATACTGTTTGTTTTCTAACTTAGCAGTCTGGGTAACTTTCTTAAATTATGCAGTAATTCATGTGATGTGTTTCCATGCAGATTTTGCTATGTTCTAGAGGTAAATAAAGCTAGGCATTAAGTTATTGCCATTAAATCTCCTTTGGAATCTAAATCTGTACTCTTGCTAGAACTTTCATGTATTCTGCATCTAAAAGCTGGGATCATTGCTTCTTTTCATTACTACTTTTTTCACACTGAATGCTTCTTCGAGAGCCCATTTTGCAGTCATGGGGGAAATAACTGAAGACCTTTGCTTATTACCTAGCATTTCCATCCAGTATAGAAACATTTTCAGTTTCCTGATCTTATTATTTGTAAATTATGGCATACATACATACACCCTTTTTGGTGTATAGCCAGCCTACATTCTTAGGCTTTGATCTATGTTTCAGTGCGTATTATCATGTAAGCTTGGAATTCAGGGATAAAACCAAGAAGGAAGGCTACTAGTTAACTTTTAAAATTGCAAGTGAGCCCGGCCAGTGTGTCTCAGCAGTTGAACATTAACCTATGATCCAGGAGATCGCGGTTTGATTCCGGGTCAGGGCATATGCCTGGGTTGCAGGCTCAATCCCTAGGGGGCATGCTGGAGGCAGCTGATCAATGACTCTCTCATCATTGATGTTTCTCTCTCTCTCCCTCTCCCTTCCTCCCTCTGAAATCAATAGAGATATATATTTTTAAAAAGGTATATTTAAAAAAAATAAAATAAAATTGCAAGTGAATTTTAGTGACCAGACAAATTTTGGACTAGAAGCTGTGCTATATAAAAATGAGACACATATCTTAGTATCCTCATGTCCCCAAGATACAAAACCTCTGTATCTTGGTCCCCATATCCATGAAGCCTTTCTCTGGTTGGGACCCAATAGAAACCTGTCTCAAATGTTTGTCAAGAATCAGATATGGAATGTGATGGGGCATATTACTGTTTCTGAAGCTCATTACCTTCATAAAGGTGAAAACCCAGAACTGGATCCTGGGGTAGCACCATGTCTGACTTCTTTGACCCCAGCCAGAGCATCTGCCCATTGTCCTGCCACAAGGGCTTCAGCCAAAGAAGTTCCCAGGGAGCCACATGTCAGCATCCAAGGCAAAAACCACCTCTAAGCAGGTTCAGGTCCTTGACTTTAAAGAAAAGCATTCTATCTTTGACACGGAGGAAACAGTCCATTCTGAACCAGTTAGACAGATTTGGTTATTTCTGTGACATTTTAACTTTAGTTGACTGGAAAGCATTTTGTTTTTCATCATGATATATTAAAGATTTTTTAGAAATCCTTGCCCAAGGATGAGTGGAAGAGAGAGAGAGAGAGATCAATGTGGGAGAGACACATTGATTGGTTGCCTCCTGCATGTGCCCTGACAGGGGCCAGGGATCGAACCTGCAACTCAGGTAGGTGCCCTTGGCTGGAATCAAACCTGGGATCCTTCAGTCCGGGGGCTGGCTAACCCCTGAGCTAAACTGGCTAGGGCAAAGAATGTTGAATTTGTCTCTGCTCTAGCTTCCTATAGCTAGTTTGAAACTGGGAGGTAAAGAGAGGAAACACCAGGAAGCATAAGATTTCTTCACAGTGAAGAATATTTATAAGTATACTTAAAAGAACATATTCTCAAGGAATGTATTCAATTTTTGTCTGCCCTAACTTTTTGATGTTGTATCTAGGGACTGAAGTGAAAAGAAATAAGAATATACTGATAAGAATTCTTCCCATTCAAGATTATGTTCATAAGACCAGTCTTTCCTTTCTCCTGTCCTTCATACTTAAACTGTAGCAGCAAGGAGCTGAGGCAGAGATAAACTGAATAGTCCTTAAAATGCTTTTATGGAGACAAAATGACAACATACAAGTCCATTTGGTAAATTGCTCATTTAGTAAATTAGCTCTTTTTCAAAATGGCCTTCAACAAACTAACCTGACTCCTAGGTAACCTCATTAGACACAACTAAATATCCCAAATGAAGCCATTTCACCATTTTTGCTGAGAGCAATCATCATGCTGCTCATTGAAGTTTAATAGAGTTACTTTAGGGATTAATGGTTGCAGTGTGTTCTGGGAAAAGAAACTTCTTAAACGTTGTGAGGAACTGTTTCAAATACTGGCCACTCCTGTGACACTCCTTGCCTCCTTATGTTGGCACCGCCTTTATCTCCTCCAGTAGAGTCTCAGACTGTGGGACCAATTTTAAACCCAAAGGAGGATGCTTCTCAGGAACATTCTCTCTGTCCTGCCCCTTATCTGTCTGAAGTAAAAATAAACAAAAAACAGACAAGAGGATTTGGCTTAAGGACCACAACCTGGACACAAAACACAACAGGAAAAATAAGGGGGGGGGGTGGGATCTAAAGGACACCACACACTGTGCATCCTGTTGTATACACTTTGGTTACATAATCTGCTTTAGGAGATTTGGTTTCTGAGATCTTACCCCCAAATCTAGAGTGTTTCACCACCTTCCTCAACACTCAACGTCTTTGAAGCAGCTGAGCATCGTGGAAGGAGAGATTGCTCAGAGAGCTCTTGCAAATTGAGGCCGGTTTTCCCCATTGGTGGCTCTCATATGCTCATCAGCTCCCCAGAAACCCCAAATCCTGTCCTTCTTGGAATCCTACTGTTTGATGCTAAGAAAGCAGACACTTAGAGGGGATCCAAATCTGGGACTCATGTGGATTAATGGTAACACGTGTTAAAGAGATAAGCTTGAAAGAATAAGGGAAAAATGAAAGACAGAAATCTCATGAGGCAGAACAAGCCTTGCTCTAACTTTGCAGTTACATTGTGGCTGCTGTTTGCCAAAGGATGTTACTGTTATGGTCATCTTAATCTGGTCTGTCTTTCCACTTCCATGCCACACCTCCAGGCAAAGGACTGTAAACGTTTTCTCTTTGTGAAAGTTCTCAAACTTAAAGGAGTTAACTGCAAATTTATTTTGTCGATTTTAATGTTTTTCTGTTGATTTTAACATATAAATACAAGACAATTAAATAAATTGGAGAAGAAATATTGCAAAGGCAAATCAGCACTCAGAGAAGTATATTACATTATCACTATGGTTAGTCTGGGATACATTCACTTGAAATATATGCGAGGGAATGGTAGTGAAAGACCTAACTAAAGGGTTTTGAAATGTTCCTAATAAGGACACATGTGAGGCACTGCTCACACGGCTGTAGATGGGAAGCAAGATAGACCCTCTATAACTAGGAGCAATCAGGATTTCATACATATGGAAATAATAGCACTGCAGGATAGTTTACCATTCCCGGTAGCTGTTCCCCCTTGTCCCTATACACTCTTTAAGACTAAGAGCTCTTTTAGAAAATAGCTATAGCTCTGGCTGTGCCAGAGTGTACCAGTCATAACAATCAACAAAGTACCGTGCAATGGCCTTTTAAAGAACAACAATATGATTTTTTTCCTTTATATACATCTCTTTTAAAAAGTAATCCCTGTGCTACTCCCCTTTTCTGAAAGGCTCTAGGGATCTGAGAAGAGGCAGTGTATGTATCTCCTCCACATTCACAATTTTCCTGACATATGGTCTAGATTACACTTCCATCCCTCTCTGTGGCCACGGTATTAAGGTAAACATCTTGGTGCAGATTCCATAATTTAATGATTAGGGATCAGATCGGGAGATGGGTATGAGATGCCATGTTTCCAGGTGTATACAGTTCACATCCTGTACAAGGGCGCACCCTAGAGGGTGAGTGGGGCTAAAAGATGGACCCCACTCTGTTTTCCAAGCCATGAGCCCATGGGGCTGTGTCTATCTATTGGAGACACCTTTTTCTAACTCACTCAAAGGCATTGTATGAGTTGATTGTGGCACTGTCTGCTTACATTTTTCCAGTCTGGCTGGCATCATTATTTCTTGACTTGAATGAAGTTTCTATATTTCACATCCCATATAATCTCCAAAAAGAGTTTTAGAACTCACTGAACCACCAAGGATTTTTTTGAATTATCACATTAGACACAACAACACAACCACGATTCTACAAAGAAATAAATTTACACACTAGAAAATAAATACAAAAAAAATGTAGAAGTAAGATTGCTGATGTGTGGGTCACTAGAATTTAGCTTACTTACAACAAAGGAATGCACAACTAAACTCACCAACAGGCTGAAGTCAACAGTTGCTTTATATGATGTTATCAAAGATAATATAACCTCTTTAAAATGTGGCTGGAAATGAACTACTTTTATTTTCTTTAAACGAATCTTATTTAGTGTGTTGCTTAAAACCAATCTTCTTTTCAAATGAAGAATAAGAAACCAAGTTGCAAATGTCTCCAAATGTCTTGGCATCCTCTTCGGATAGTAACCACTGCCCTCAATTAGCTTATGCTCCTCCAGAGGTTGCTGAGTATAAAATTAGTTGATTTTCATACATCTCACATTGTGGAAAAGGTAAAAATGGACATTTTCACACTGTCAAGCATCATGCTTTGATTTCAGAGAAAGGAATCACATTTGTTCAATGAAGTGTAAACTTCCCCGCTTTGAAGTCCTTCTGAGAGCGATGCGACTTTTACCATTACAGGTATCTTCTTTCTCATTAAACATGTGCTGTTTGCCAGTGAAATCATGAAGGCACACATCTCCATTCTGAACACTGAAAGAAACACCATTCTTCTCTGTAGAAGCATTCCCTGTATAAAGGGGGGGGAAAATGTCATGAAGTATCCCCAGAAAGCATTTAAAAAATACTCATCCTGAAACAGCACTTCATTCTTCAGTATACACACATAGAACATGTTTAAAAAATGTTTATGGTATATTGTCATATTTTATTTACTTTCATTCCTTCCCTAAGGCCACTCAAAATAAGCAAAACAAATTGGAGAATGTTTCCTCTATGGCAGTTTTGAAAAATGAAATGCCCCAAATATGTTAATTCTTTTTTTAAAATATACCTTTATTGATGAAATGCTCCAAATATGAAGCAAAACAATATATTTGATTTTAAAAGGCCCATTTCCTAACTCTGGTTGAACATATATTGACTTCAAGTAGTAGCATATGGTAATATAACCTAATGTAATATTCTGATCTACCCCCAAAGATTAAGGTTAACAGAGATCCCCATATGTCCTCTTATAAGGTTCTTGGTTCCCTAAGCTTCCTATAAAATAAAACTTTGTACCAGAGAAACCCAGAGCAACAACAGTCATGGCAAGAAAAAAATAGTCTCTTATAGACTAAACCAGCCCCTCTGACTAGACCAGGATAGGACTGATTCCCAAGAGGAAACCGCCAATTCCAACCTCAGAGCCCAGAGTCCAGGCCAGGGAGCAGCTGGCAATCTGGAGAAACTGTGGTTTGGACCTGGGTCTGCCCCACCGTGAGCAGTCCCTTAATTGTGTGTGGGGGGAGGGGGATGCACAGCAGCTGAGACCCTCTGGCTACTTGGCATTGTCCTTCTGACCGTTATACCATTAGAAGGCAATGTGGAAAGCTGAATAAGCCAATTTGTTAGTTCATCCCTTAATTATAATGATGATAACAGTGCCGAGAACTTTATAAGTATTATATCATTTATTACCCTATGGGATGGGTGCAATTATTATCCCCATTTCACAGATGATGAAACTAAGGTTTCAAAAATTAGGTGCTTTGCTTAGGGTTAAATGGTTCAGAAGTGATGGAGTCAGCACGTGATGTTTCTTCCAAACTGTGAGCTTGTGTCACCGTGTACCAGGTGAGATGGCTGTTGGTACACAAGCCTCTAAGGCAGCCCATAACTGAAATATGAAATATTCACACAAACTATGTGACAGTTATTAACACAGCCCCATCTCTGACACAGTGCAAATATGGCATGTGACTGTCTGAGGCAGCTGTCCTGATTTAGACATTTTGATTTGAGGACATTCTGGTGCAGGAACAATTTTACCTGGTATAATAAGCAAGGCATTAAATTTCCAGCTTTTTTTGAAAGTGTCTATCCCATCCCTTGTCCATTCCAGATCTTGGTGTGCAGACAGAGGACTCAGGGACAGCCACCTGACGTGCATTTCATGTGGTGGTAAACACTTGGCCACTTTGGTGGCCTAAAATGCACCCCCAGCCTCACCATCAGGCAGCAAAAACAGCTGTGTCAAATTAGGCGTGCCAGACAGCTGTGCAGACTGCTGCTTCGGCCAGGTCTGATTCCCTGAAGGATGGCAACATATCGATAGGCTAGGCAAGTGAGGCTCATCTCGGCTCTTCTAGAACATGCAAAAACCTGGCTTTTGAGGGCCCCAAACACTTCTATCTAAGCCGGTAGGCTTTATTGATAATGTGATTCTTGATGAGTCACCTCACATCTCTGATTTGTCTACTTTGAACTTGCTTTCTCATACTAACTTATGAACCAGCCTTGATTGATTGCCTCTACTCTGTTTGCCTACATTGAGTCATTCCTGATACAGCCATTTGGCGTAGAGGCCAGAGCTCTTCCCTGGTATCTACAGTAAAGAGCTCAGGCCATGTGGCAGCTGTTTCTCATCTTATACAGCAATGGTTCTCAGTGATGGGGCGGAGCGGGGGGATTTTACCTCCCCTCACAGAGGACATTTCCCAATGTCTGAAGACATTTTTCATTGTCACAACTGGGGGTGAGTGGGTGGGTGCTACTGGTATGTGCTGCGTGGAGACCAGGATGTCACTAAACATCCCAGAATGCATAGGCCGGCCCCCCACAACAAGGAGTTATCTGGCTCCAAATGTCAATTGTGCTGAGGTTGAGAAACATCTTTAGAGGCATCTTTGGGAGGTTGGAAAACTGTTTGGTAGGTGTACATATGAACCTTCTCACACATTTATTTGAGTTTGTCATAAAAATAACTAATATCCTAAAATAATGAGTAAAGGCAAATTCTCCAGGGAAGGAGAAAGTATACCTGCAGAATTTAAGTTTTTATAAAAATGCAAAAATTATATTAAGAAGCCAAAGAAGATAGAAATAGATAAGCTTTTATGAGTAATGAACAGCACAATCTTATGAAAGAAAGAAAATGTAATGGAAGTTTTAGCTAGAAATTTCAGAATTAATGAGTAAGGCAGGTGCAGCAATACTAATCTGTTCATATATTGTTGACATATATTGTCACCAATACTGGTCACAGTAATTGATACACTAATGGGGATTTGGGCACTGTCACAAGGCAGCCACACTGTGAAAAATAATGAACAAACATGATAAGTGAAAAATAGGAAGGTTTAAAAGTGTTGAATAACCTGGCCAGCGTGGCTCAGTGGTTGAGCGTCAACTTATGAACCAGGAGGTCACGGTTCGATTTCCGGTCAGGGCACATGCCCAGGTTGTGGGCTCAATTCCCAGTAGGGGGCGTGCAGGAGGCAGCTGATCAATGACTCTCATCATTGATGTTTCTATCTCTCCCTCTCCCTCTCTCTGAAATCAATAAAAGCTTTTTTTTACGTGTTGAAGATGTGTATGACTATAGATGAAGTAAAAATTGATATAATTTTATCAACTGTTTTAAGTACTACTTGCACAGATATAACACAGAAGTCTTTGGGTAATACTTAAGTCAGGATTTGCAATGTTAAAACTTTTAGGTTGTCATCAATCCCATCACAAACAATGAATCTTAAAAAAACCCCACAGTTGTTCTGGTATTTGGTCTAAAGTGAATACATTTGGATTAATAAATTTCCTGTTTTATAAGGGAACCACACTTTGACCCACTCGCCATATATATAATTGTTTACTTTGCTTAGCGAAAATGCCATTATAGGATAATAATACTTTAATAAAACAAACACTAGCTTGAGAAATACTATATTGAGTGATACATACCATTTCCGCTCATGAGTCCTGAGCAATCATTATTCACTAGCAGCGTGGTGGAGTGGGTGGAGTTACTGTTTGACTGTAGGGAATTTGAAGAGCTGGACACTCCTTGGTTTACAGTCTGCTTCTTTAAACCATTAGTAGCAGTTTTACTCCAGTCTGTAGTAAAATAAGCATTACAGGAAAACAGAGAGGAATGTTAAAGCTCAAAGGCAAGAGAGATCATAGCGTGACTTGTTCTAGCAACTGACCTCCCACTTCCAGATCTTACAGAGAAGGCATACATTTCACAAGTTGGTGTGATAAAATGTATTTTCATTTAAGACTACATTGTCCTTTAAATGACTGCCTGTTTAAAAGTAACATATATTCTCTTGGAACTAGAGGCCAAGTTAATTGGATTATGTATATAACTATCCACTGAATTAGGTTGTACTTCAGAGCCAAGGACTGTCCTAAGAACATACATCAACCATGGTGTGTGATGACTCATGGTTCTTAAATGACTAAACTACATTTACTGCCATTTTCTGAATAGATCTTGTGCAACCAGATATTTGCAGTACTACAAAGGTTGTATTCATGGGTGGTATTCATGCAAAAGGAATTTAGTTTTCAGACAGTACTTAATTTTTCTTGTGTTCTTAAAAATTAGCTATTTGCTCTACAATCCAACAGGACATGAAAATATTATAACTTCAAAATAACCAAATGTATGCTATAACCAAACAACCAAATGTATGCTGAAGTTTATATACAAGGTTGAATCAGGACTTAAAAAGTTATAAAGGTAAATATTAAAAATTACTTTGGATAAATGGGAAACAGCTCAAAAGGAGAGAAATTCTAAAATTTTCACTGTTGCTTTATTCAAGAAAAAGCCAGACATTAATTCTATTGCTCACTAAGTTCCCAGATACGAGTAATTGTTTTTTAAATTCATTGGGGTTTTTTTGTCCCTAATGTTCACAATATTTTCTATTGAGCAGATTCCATTCATTGATTTCCAGACCCAATAGCTCTTTGGCATTTATTGCTTTGAACCTTAACTTATACAATCTTTTCCTCAAGATTTATAAGGGTAAACAGTAAAGTAATTTTTTTTTTTTTAAGTAAAGTAAATCTTTACCAGAATTTTCAGCCAGCCGGAACTTCCCACAACAAAGATACCGCCTCCATTGTTTTCTGACATTCTCTTTTGCTACGCAGTAAAAGATGAATATGAAAAATCCTATGGGGGGAAAAGACCCATAACATAGTGAATTCCAAACTAAGACCTGAATGTCATGAGCTTCCTTTGCACAAAAGATAAAATATTTGGCAGCTATAGGCAGAGTGAAATTTTGCAAATTGAAAAAAAATCCTGGGTAAGTTTGCTTATCAAAAGGCACCCTGGGAGACTCTCTTTGTAAGATAAAAAAATACTTGTAAAAGGAATGATAATTCTGTATTTCTAAAATTAAACTCACTGTGTCTCCTCTCACATTGTGTCTGTGGCTTTCCCTGTCTTAGGAAGAGCAAGCTATCCACCCAGGATGCCAACTCGGGACCTAGGCTCCTACACCCCTGCCCCTCCATATTTATAATTGACTTCCAAGTTCTGTCAAATGTCATCTCCACCATTTGTCTCACACCCCTTGCTCCTCATTTCAAGTCCTTGCCTGATCCTTCCCCTCTTCCCCTCAAGCCTGGAGCACCGCAGCGTTTTCCTCCTGCCTTCCAGCCTCCCTCTAACCTGCTCAAGGACACTCCACTGGCATCCTGGCTGAGAAGAAAACACCACTCCAGACTTGAATAGACCCTCAGGCTCCACCTCCTACGCACCTCTGTCCCAGTCTTTCAGTCACAGGGCTCACCACACAGCCCCATAACTGTGACTCCTCAATGATTTCCTCAATAAATATTTGCTGAATGAAGGGACAAATTTGGGTTTCTCCCTCTCCCCAACCCCTAATCTATCTACTTTTAAATCTTCATTTTAAAACATCAGGTGTGCCTTTTCAGGTGCCCATCCTAAAGACTGATATCTTGAATACTGCATGCCCACCTTTGTTCATTTGCCGCCCTGAGTGGCTACCCGTGGTTCTATTAGGGGAGAAACAGCATGTATGAGAGAGATCAAAGTGGGGGTACCCAAGCCCCACCTCAGAGCCTATACATATCTCTCCTTTAATCAATACCAAAGCTCTGCAAATTAGGTTCCCTTTTATAAATGAAACAGTAAATTTCTTCTATCCTTTCATATACTAATGAAAAGACATTCTGGGTAAAAGAAGAGAAAGGCAGGTTCAGTTTCCACATTAAATATATGAAGGTAGGAACCTTGCTTTCATTTTTTATAATTATTCTGATCTGAGCATATATTTTCTCTTTTTTTATTTTTTATTGTTGACAGTATAACAGATGTTCCCCCTCCCCCCCACCTTTGCCCCCCTCCACCCAGCCCCCACCCCACCCCAGGCCTTCACCACATTATTGTCTGTGTCCATGGGTTATGCATATACAGGGTGGGGCAAAAGCAAGTTTATAGTTGGAGTACATGAAAGAGTTTATTCTTGTATTATTATTTATTATTGTATTATTTTCCATACGAACAACTGTAAACCTACTTTGCCCCACTCTGTATGTTCTTTGGTTAATCTCTTCTCATCCTTCTCCCCCTCCCCTCTGCCATCTGTCAGTCTGTTCCATGTATCCGTGCCTCTGGACCTACTCTGTTCATCAGTTTATTCTGTTCATTAGATTCCACATATAAGTGAGATCATGTGATGTTTGTCTTTCTCTGCCTGGCTTATTTCACTGAGCATAATACTGTCCAATTCCCTCCATGCTGTCCAAAGGGTACGAGATCCTTCTTTACAGCTGCATAGTATTCCATGGTGTAACTGTCCCACGGCTTTTTATTCACTCATCTACTGATGGGCGCTTGGGCTGTTTACAGATCTTGGCTATTATAAATTGTGCTGCTATGAACATAGGGGTGCATAAATTCTTTCTGATCAGTGTTTCAGGATTCTTAGGATATATTCCCAGAAGTGGGATCACTGGGTTAAACGGTAGTTCGTTTTAATTTTTTGAGGAAACTCCACACTGTTTTCCATAGTGGCTGCATCAATCTGCATTCCCACCAGCAGTGCACAAGGGTTCCATTTTCTTTACATCCTCGCCAGCACTTGTTTGACATATTTTTTTCTTTTAAAGTGTCTCTTATTTATAGCATGCCATTGTTGGCAAATAAAACTTTTCTATTTAATACTATATAGTGCAACACCTAGATATACCAATTCAAGAACTGGTACATTGTAGGTTAAAATTAACAATTTTATGTAACCAACAAGCATATTAACTGGCTTCCTCCAAATAAAATAAGAACCAACAGCTAAATTAGGCATTTGAATTCAATCTCACATTGGGGTTTCTTGGAAAACAAGCAAATCGATGTATTGCCTGATAGAACTGCAGGAGGATGCTATGGGAACTAAAAGCAACAGGAAAAGATGAAAACAAACAGATGAGAATGCAATTAAAAGGCATCCCAGCAGAGGATTTGGAATAAAAGGGAACCAAGGGACATGAATTATTGTTATTGTAATGCAAACCTATTAGGCTGCTTGGCTTTTGATGCCAAAGTACTGTACTTCCATTAAAAATTAATCAGAGCTGACAAGTCTTTTATAACACTGGTCTAAAAGAATTAGTAATTTGCTTTTCCAAAGAATATAGCTAAGAGGGTTCAAAATGACTACAGCTGGGCTTCATTAACAAACGGGAAGCTCTGAAGTAAAGTTGACACACAAAGCCTGACCCTTTCCTGCTGCATGTCTCAGCAGAGCAACTTCTCAGGATTAGCCACTGGGTCAGGCTGCTGCCACTTGGGTCTGTCTATTGACTCCATATTTATCATTGTCTCCCAGTCAAACACAGCCAAGGAGGTCAGAGTGGTAAGACCTCACAGGGCCATTTATGGCATGTGTAGTTTTCTGTATGGATGTTCTATTTCAACAAAGTTAAAACAAAAAACAAAAAGTAAGAAACTAAGTGAAGGAAGAGTAATTGACTCCCAGAAAGAGTTCCTGGCAGGTTACCCTCAGTATGTTCTCTTCAGGGAGATGATGGAAAAAGAGGAAAAAAGTACCACTTCCTGAATTTAATGAACACCTTTCTTCCAAGGATCTCCAAGCACCCTTTCACGAATATATCTTAAGCAACTAAATAAACCACCTTGAAGATACTCTTTTAGTAGTGATATTTTTAAGTGCAATTGGGATCATTCAGTGCTGATTTAGTGCTATAGAGCTTACCTTGTAAGGTGTTAAAGATGGCAAAGAGATACATGAAGGTGATGTTAACTGGTCCCCAGGCAAAGAAGGCAAAGCCCCAAGTAATTCCCAGTAAAAATGTAAGGCCAGCAACGCTCCGGAGGTCTTGAATACTGGTTTTTCGCTGGGCTCCCAGTTGCTTCTTCTTTTTAATTCGACAGAGCTGGATCAGGACCACAATGAACATGCTGATGTTCAGCAAAAATATTACACAGAAATATCCCACAACTGTAATATAGAATACAACATTGCTGTTGATCCAGCAACTGTAATTGGGAGGGGGAAAAAACAGGGGAAAACATATTACAATGCTGAAATATGGTTCAAAATGATGCAATTAATTTGTATCATTTTACTGAAAAATTTCTACAAGTAAAAAAAAGGGGGGGGGCAACAAAACCACTGTTCTACAGAATCATTTATACCTATAGGGAAAAAACCTAAAACAGTTTATTTTAGGACACTTGGTGGCTGAAAGTATTAAAAATTTATTCTTTGATAACATTCAGGATTTTACTCCCTTTAAATCCTAGTGACTTTATTCTATGAGTCTTTACTAACATAATGTAACTGATATTTCGTTTTTATCATAGGCTTATAACAGTATTTTCAGAATACTTCCTTCTAACTTGTTTTCTTAATACTTAACTACTAGCATGGCATTCCAACTAGTTTATCTAATTTTATATATACAATCTATGAAGGATGCTATAAATGTTAGTGGATTTTATTAGGATGAGAGCAGAGTCAATATGCTAATTAGATCCTTCACTTTCTTGGAGAATTCTGTTTTCTAGTTCACTTAACATTCCCTTGGGGGCTTTATACTCACAAGTCATCGGACGAGCCACTAGGGAATTTTCCATAGGATCCAAGCCCGTAGTTATCTGGGGATATAGTCAGGACAATGGTCACAACCACGGCTGGTACTCCTGGAAGATGGGAAACATAGGTCACACATAGTTCTAATAACCAAAGGTGGTGAGAAGAAAGAATAGAGATCATAGTCTGTTTTCTTCTGGCAGAAGGGACTGGTGAACTGTTCACCAAATCCAGTTTTTCTTCCTCCTTGGCACACAGCTGAACATCTACCAGCCTCCCTTGCGGCTAGGTCTTGGCCAATGGGAAATGGTCAAAAGTGACCTACTCCACCTCTAGGCCTGTCACATAAAAACCTCCTGTGAGATCCTCCACTCTTTTTTTCTCCCAAATTCAGGGCTATCTTGGAAGCCCTGTCTTGAGACAGAGCAGTCTCCAGAGGCTTGGATCCTGAATAGCTGCAAGACAAGTTAACTGCTCCTGCTAACTGGACTGCGCGTGAGTGAGAAATTAATCTTCTCCTGAGATTTCAGGGTTTGTCCACTACAGTGGCTAATGTTACTCTTATCTAATACATGCCTGGAATGTAATTTTAAGTGTCACATGGAAGGTAAAGTGAAGGACTCCAAAATGTAAGCAAAATGTGTGTCATAGTCGACTTACTGGGATTACCAGGAACTCCTGACAAATCTTTCATTATGAACTCAAAAGTCCCTGATTGGTTATCTGGAACCCATTGATGGAAAAATCTTACCTCATTGATTTGGGGGTGATGACTGCCACTATGCTGGATTTCTCAAGGGCCCGCAGGCACTTCCACTAAGAGGAGGCCAATGAGAAGGCTACTCCTGGCTTAAATTGGCTTTTGGCTGAGAAGGAGTCCTTCTCACCTCTCCACCCCATCACCCTCCACCCGACCCCATGCAGACACCTCACACAGACCAGCCTGACATCGAATCTCAAGGCTCTGGATATATAAAAAAAATTCATTCTCACAGACAGGTTGAGGTTCCTGGTACAATCTAACATAATATTTCATTTAATTCTTTTATATTTGTACCTTCTGGATACAATGACATGACTTCCAAAGTGAGACACTTTCATAAAAATAAGATATTGGGAGTATGGAACTAGTCCTTGACAATGGAATCTGACCTTTCAGGATTCTACAAAGAAGACAGAATTTGTACCAATGTCAGAAGCAGTGACTTATTTTTCTTGGAAAAAGTGACATCTTTCTGGAAAGGTGTTCTCTTATTCTTCATAAAGATATAATGACAGGTGGGGTGACAAGGGTGATAAAGGGTCTTCAATCCTGTTGTGTAGGGAATATTTGAAAGAATATTTAGCTTGAGGAAGAGTAGGGAGTTTGGGAGGGACTGCATCTGTAATACAGTGGAAGGAATATGCATAAGAAATCAGAAAGTCAGGCTCTGCTGGTCTTGAGCTGTGTGAATTGCGGTAAATCATGTCATCACTTTGAGTTGGTTTCTTCCCCTAGAGTTAGCAATAACTGCCTTGTTAACCTCACTGACTTGTCTTTCATGGGGTCACTTGTGTGAAAATACATTGAAAAATGAGGCATTATACATCACGTTATATATTACTTATAGATTATCTAAAGGACTCTTTGGCAGAAGAGATGTCAGTTTGTTTGTTTGTTTGTTTTTGCCTAAGAGAATAAAACCAAGACCACTGGATGAGTGACAACAGAGAGCCAAGTGAATTTAACGGAAAAATAGAACTGTAGAGCTTTAGGAAATTGTTACTGGCTGCCTTGTAAAGTATTAAAAATAAGTCAACAGGCCTCAAATGGAGTTGCTTATGCTAAGCCCCATGTCACCAAATAGAGATTTAATTACAGTTTCAGCTCTCCCAGAAATGGAATCTCACACCAGTCAATCAGGAATTGCTTTATGAGCACTAATTAGGTAATCTGCCTGATAGACCCCTGCCATCCCCTAAAGGAAAGTGACCTTGTAGAAAACAACCTGCTTTTTTGTTCCTGCTTCCTTATGCTATAAAAATCTTTCATTTTGGACAGCTTGACCCACCACCAATAGGTGGCATGATCTGAAATATTGTACCAGTGTGGCAATAAAGTTACATTAGATTTTATCTGTATATTCTCTCACTCTGCCCTTCTGAGCATACCATCATACATGTGTGTGATATCTGGGAGGTACAGAACAGAGTGAGGCTAGCTGGAAGCTTAGGGACTGAGAGTTTGGCCTCATTGTTACCAAGTTAATTTTTCAATGTATTGAGCACCTTCTGTGTGCAAGCTCCAATTCTAGTTGCTGGAGGTACAAAGAGAATTCATAGCTCTAACCTCAAATAGTTTTTTGTAAAATATTTTTCAATTTTTCAATTACTGTTGACTTACAATATTGTATTAGTTTCAGGTGTACAACGTGGTGATTAGACATTTATATAACTTATAAAGTGATTGCCCCAATAAATCTAGTACTCATCTGGTATCATACATAGCTATTACAATATTAATGACTATATTCCCTATGCTATACTTTATATCCCCATGACTATTTTGTAACTACCAATTTGTGCTTCTTAATCCCTTCACCTTTTTCATCCAGCCCCCAAACCCCCTCCCCTCTGGTAACCATAAAAAATGTTCTCTGTAACTGAGTCTGTTTCTGCTTTGTTTATTTTGTTCTTTAGATTCTGTATATAAGTGAAATCATATGGTATTTGTCTTTCTCTGTCTGACTTGTTTCACTCAGCACAATACTCTCTAAGTCCATACATGTTGTCACAAGTAGCAAGATTTCATTCTTTTTTATGGCCGAGTAATATTCCATTGTGTATATGTACCACATCTTCTTTATCCATTTGTCTATTGATGGGCACTTAGGATGCTTCCATATCTTGGTTATTGTAAATAATGCTGCAATGAACATATGGATGCATGTGTCTTTTAGAATTAGTGTTTTGAGTTTCTTAGATAAATACTAAGAAGTGGAAATTGCTGAGTCCTTCCTTGTCTCTTTTTATAGAATTTGTTTTATTTTTTATTATAACTACTTAGGGAGGAAAGGAGAGAGAGAAAGAGAGAGAAACACCAATATGAGAAAGACACATTGATCCACTGCCTCCCATACGCACCCCAACTGGGAAACAAACCTACAACCTTGGTATATGCCCTGACCAGAAATCAAACTCGCAACCTTTCGGTGCATGGGATGATGCACCAACCAACTGAACCACTCTGGCCAGGGTATAGACTTTGTTTTAAAGTCTGTTTTGTCTGTTGTAAGTATTGCTACCCCAACTTTTTTTTTCATTTCCATTTTCATGAAATATCTTTTTCCATTCCTTTACTTTCAGTCTGTGTGTGTCTTTTGATCTGAAGTAAGTCTCTTGTAGATAGCATAGATATGGGTCTTGTTTTCTTATCCATTCATCCACTCTGTGTCTTTTGATTGGAACATTTAATCCATTTGCATTTAAAGTAATTGTTGATAGATATGTATTTATTGCTATTTTATTCATATTTTGGTCCTTTTTTTCTTCTTAAAGAAGACCCTTTAACATTCCTTTTATTACTGGTTTGGTAGTGATGAACTCCTTTAGCTTTTTCTTGTCTGGGAAGCCTTTTATCTGTCCTTCAGTTCTAAGTGATAGCCTTGCAGGGCAGAGTCATCTTGGTTGTAGCTCCTTGCTTTTCATCACTTTGAATATTTTGTGCCAATTCTGGCCTGCAAAGTTTCTGTTGAGAAATTAGCTGAAAGTCTTCTGAGAGCTCCCTTGTAGCTAACTAACTGCTTTTCTCTGGCTGCTTTTAAGATTCTCTCTTTGCCTTTAACCTTTGGCATCTTAATTATGATGTGTCTTGGTGTGGGCCTCTTTGGGTTCCTCTTGTTTGGGATTCTCTGCACTTCCTGGACTTCCATGTCTATTTCCTTTGCCAACTTAGGGAATTTTTCTGTCATTATTTTTTTCAAATAGGTTTTCATTTCCTTTCTCCTTCCAGCACCCACGTGATGTGAATGTTGGTATGCTTGATGTTGTCCCAGAGCCCCCTTAAACTATCCTCATTTTTAGGGGGTTCTTTTTGCTGTTCTAATTGGGTGTTTTCTGCTACTTTATCTTTCAAATTGCTAATTTGATCCTCTGCTTCACCCAGTCTACCATTGTTCCCTTCTGGTGTATTCTACATTTCAGTTCTTGCATTCTTCATTTCTGACTGGTCTTTTTTGATGTTTCTATTTCCATTTTTGTTTCCTATTTCTTTGCTGAAGTTCTTACTAAGTTGATCTATTCTTTCCCTAAGTTCATTGAGCATCCTTATGACGAGTGTTTTGAACTCTGCATCTGATAGTTTGCTTGTCTCCATTGTGTTTAGTTATTTTTCTGGAGTTTTATTCTGTATTTTTCATTTGAGACATGTTTCTTTGTCTCCTCATTTTGGTTGCCTCCTTGTGTTTATTTCTATGTATTAGGTAGAGCTGCTACATCTCCCAGTCTTGGTAGGGTAGCCTTATGTAGTAGGTGTCTTGTGGGGCCCAGTGGCACAGCCTCCCAGTCACCCTAACTAGGCACTCCAGGTGTGCCCCATGTGTGGGCTGTGTGTACCCTCCTGTTGTAATTGAGCCTTGATTGCTGTTGGCATGTCAATGGGAGGTGTTAACTCCCAGGCCAATCGGCTGTGAGGGCCAGCTACGACTACAGTGGAGGAGCTACTGTGCAGGGTCTCACTCCACAGAGCAGGACTTACTTTAGTCTGCGCCTTAAGTGTGTTGCTCATGGAGGTGGTTGGGTGGTGCTCTGGAATGGTCTGAAGCTGTCCATTGGGTGCACTGGCTCTGGGGCCTTCCCGGAGGTGAAGGCCAAGGTTAGCCAGTGCCTGTGCCCTGCCCATGCCCTGCCTGGGGCCACCCATCATGAGCTACAAAGTGATCTGCAGATGGTTGTCACATGTAGTGGACTTGGAGGTGCCTAGCAGAGGCCACGCTGAGAACTGAGGCCATCCTCCACTAGTGCCAGGCTTGGGGCTTCTTAATAAGAGGTATGGGACATGCGGAGGCCAGATGCCACTTGCTTAGGGTTTGTGAACCTTTGAGAGGTTTTAGGAAAGTCTGCAGCATGAGCCAAGACGGGCCTTTGGATAGAAAAGCCGTTGGAAGCAGTATGGGTAGGCCCGCAAGTTGGGTGGGACAGGATCTCAGGAAATTACCAGGTCAGGGTGAACATTGTTATCCAGGTTGATGGAGACTCAGATATGGTGCCTACTTCTGCCTGTAGGGGGAGGGATCTGCAAAACAACAGTGGCTTCTGCCAGCACTTCTGTCTGGGAGAAAGTAGCTCCTCCAGGCCTCTCCCTGAAGCCAGACAATTCAATCCCTCTCGTATGTCCCTGGCACCTTCCTAGCGAGGAACCAGCTCTGGAGGGACCAGCTTGTTCCACATCTCCACCCCTCCTACCAGTCTGGATGTAGCTTCTTTATATCCTTTGTTATAGAACTTCTGTTCAGCTAGACTTCAGGCAGTTGTCAATGATGGCTGTTCTGTAGTTTAGTTGTGATTCTGATGTCATAGGAGGATGTGAGTGCTGCATTTACGTACTCTACCATCTTGACTGGAAGCCCTTCTAAGAGTTTTATGTTCATAACCAATCCAGGGAAAATATACAGGTGTTCTAGAAAGAGACTTCACAAGGTTGCTCTTTGGGCAGTACAACATGTAAGGAGAATACAGCTGTTTCAGAAACCTGCCAAGTGTGACCTGTTTCAATAGTCTCTATGTGACTAAAAATCAAAACAGTGGAGAAAAAACAAAGAAAGCCAAGACAATATGCAAGCAAATTATACATACCCCAACCGATGATGCAGAATTTAAGGATGTATTTTCGGATGTAAGTATTAAACACTTTGACAAGGGCCAGATACATATGGAATGCTTCTAGGCCCATCCACGTAAATGAGACCAAGAGAAAATAATGCAAAAATACAGCTGCTGAGATGCAGAGGCCTCGGGTGTCATACAGAGCAACCCATGAGTCTAAGAGGAAAACCAGATTCAGAAGTAGCAGAGCTGCACAAAGCTGGATGAGAATTTTAGAAGGGTAATCCCTCCGGATCTTTCTAAAAGGAAAGGACAAGAAAAGAATTAGCACCACATTCTCCTTATGTGTCCATATATGAGTTTTAAGCAATTTATTTTTATTCTTTGGTAAACACCTATCTCTAGTAGTCCCTCCTTATCCACAGAGAATACATTCCAAGACTCCCAGTGGATGCCTGAAACTGTGGATAGTGCCAAACCCTATATATACTATGTTTTTTTCCTATACACACATACCTATGATACAGTTTAATTTATAAGTTAAGCACAGTGAGAGATTAACAAACATAACTAATAATAAAATAGGACAATTAAAACAATATAGTAATAAAAGTTATATGAATGTAGTGTCTTTCTTTCTCCAGTAATTTTTATATTTTTCAGTCCAAACCTACTCCTGGATTTGTGTTAACCATCCCTTACTTGTGGCTTGGTATTATTTGTTTCTGGGGATCGCTTGCTGAAGTCTTCATACAATAGGTTCAATGCTTTCTGGTGCGACATGTTGCCATCAATCAGAACACATTTTGTATTCATGTCTTCCACCCACAAATTTAAAGCCTTTTCCATCTTAACTAAGCACATATCATGCACTTGTGGCTGTACCTTTTGCAGTTTGAGGCGTGACAGCAAAACTAGCACAAATTGCTTTTTTCTTCTTCATAATTTCATAGAAGATTTGTTCTTATGGTAGATCTTAGCAACCTCAGCATACGATCTTTTTCTTATTAAGTTGAGAACTTTTACCTTTCACTTAAAGGAAGCACTTGACAGCTTCTCTTTCACATATCTGAATTGCTAGCATGACTACTCTTGTGCTTTGGAGCCATTATTAAGTAAAATAAGGGCTGCTTGAACACAAGCACTGTGATAACCAAGACAGCTACTAAATGACTAATGGGCATGTAGTGTATACAGTGTGGATATACCAGACAAAGGGATGATTCATGTCCTGAGCAGGATGGAGGAGTATGGTGTGAGATTTTTGTCATGTTACTCATTCAAAACAATGTGCAAGTTAAAACTTATGAATTGTTTGTCTGTAATTTTCCATTTAATATTTTTAGACTGGAGGTGGCCACAGGTAACTGAAATTGTGGAGATCAAAACGTGGATAAGGGGGGACTACTGCATATGCATAAATTTCACCTCTTTGAGTGTGTGTGTAGGCATTAAAACCAAAAACAAAGGAAAAATCTAAACAATCGTCAGTGGAACCATATAGAAAATTTGTGTTTGTATTTCTGTGGAATCTTTTACATGCTGACTGTTGACCCATCCTTTTAAATAGTTTGTAGTGGAATCTACTGAACACTCCTCCTCCCATTTCTCCCAAACTACTTCTAGAAGCATTGCTATTGCTTCTCATACAATAGGCTCCTATGTTCAGATCTTCAAAACATAGCCAGATTTCCCTGTTATCTTATGTTATTAGTTAAAATGAGATAATGGAAAGAAGAGTTTAAACTATAGTTAAGTGAAACAGACATAGGAAAATACAGCTAATTGATGACATGTGCATGTTTATGTGTGTGAAATTAGATCTGGTGAAATCATTCTGAGTAATGGTTGGCCTTATGGTAATTTAGTCTCATTAATAATATTTTCAAAGGTCCACTAGAAGATCTGTAGTCACAGCTGGACCCTAAGTTTGGCATTCAAAGTAAATTTGTGCATTTCTTAATCAGGGTCCAAAATCTACATCTCAGAATTTACATAGTGTTTCATTTAGTTAATACAATAAAAGTGCCTTTTTCTTCTTTTCCAACAGATTTGTTGGAATTCCCCCAAAAAAGTGATCGAAGGGACCCTTCTGTAAGCTGAGGAGATTCTGCTCCTTGGAATGTCATTTTTGCTTTGACCTACAGAGCCACACTCATCAAGTTTCTATATTTTTCGTTGAGGCTTTGCATTCTTTATTCTTCTTCAGCTGACATGTGCTAATATATTAATCTTTTGTGTTTGCTAGGTATAATTTGGAAACATAGTATATTAAACATAGCTCTTATGCTATACATGGATCTATGGTCTATTTCAGATTGTAAGCTGTCAGGTTTCGGGGTTGTCACCCATCTTTCATTTCACACTTAATGTTAACTAAGTACCAGGCATCATGTTATGGTACAAAGATGATTTCAGATACAACCCCTGCCTTCAGTGAGTGCATAGACTAATGGCAGGGATCAAATGTAATAAACCAAAAAGTACCATGAAGTTTTACATATAGGTGGCTCCACTAGATGTGTGTACATGATAAGGAAGGCTGAGAATGCACTTAATATATTTTGGTAATGGAGGTGAGCACTATATCCTGTAATCCAAGTTTCCAGTTATGGATACTCACTCAAAGGCTATGTAGGTTATAAGAGTAACTGACAGAAAAATTGATGAAATCCCACAACCAATATATGTGATAAACGTCAGAGCCATCATTTGAGCCGCTGGCAAGGATGTTCGTGTTAGGTCCTAGAAAATAAAATATTGTTTTCAAGACCAGATATTTTAAATAAAACAGTCATGATTTACATTGATTAAGTGTTCTAAGTACCCATCCAATAGTTCATTCAACAAACCGACAAGGTAGCCACAAATATTAAGTAAAGATAATGAAATTGAGACCCAGAAAGGTTAAGTAATTTGTCCAAGGTCACACAGCTATGAAGTGGAGGAGCCAGGAACCAAATTCAGGTCTGGCTGACTCCAAAGCCCATGTGCTTGATCAGTGTCTTATGGTACAATAGAGAAGCACTGGGCTAGGAGTCTAAAGACTTGAATTTGGCTTCTGGGTCATATATTTCTTAGTTCTATGACTGGACAGTTACCTAACAAGTCTTAATTCTGACTTCATCAAAATGACAATAATAACGCTCTATTCTACCTATCTGGCAGGGCTGTTGAGGAGATTTAAATAAGATAATTTATGTCAATGTGTTTTATAACAATTTTAAAGTGCATTGCAAACTAAACAATTTTTATTATCCATTTTTATTACCCATTTTAATCTGAATTCCCTAGCCCTCCTACTATTTAAATGAGTAAAGCTTAAATGTAAAAATAAAATGGGAAAAAATACTTCCATGTTCAAATATTGTCCTTCAAGTGCATTTACTTATTAGAAGAGTAATTTCATTGGTCAATAACTTTGCCACAATATCATATCTGCTATCAAAGTCATCCAGCAGATTAGACATCATGGTATGATGCCCAGCTACCCCTCAGACCCACAATCTAAGGCCAGGTAGTGTGGAAATATTACCAGTAGGACACCGAAGCTTGTGAGGTGGCTGCAGGTACAGATGGTTTCATTCAGTCTCCTGTCTTTGACAGAGCAGCCATTGGATGACCAGCCTCCTCTGCCACCTGTTGGCATTGGGAAGGTATCTGTTCCATCAGCAAGGCCACAGCACCAATGACTGCCCTTTCTCCCCTACCCCCAACCCTGACCCACTTAAGACTTTGAAAAAGGTATGACTGGAACCTACCGTTTCTGCCCAAGTCCCAAAATACGCATCTTACTGTTAAGTCATCCTGCAGTAGAAAGATACAACACAAATAATTAATTTACTGAACTGGAAAAACTGAAAAGCAATTGGAAGAAAAAACCGATTTCTCTTTATTTCAGAATCTCATTTTTAATTTTTGGAGACTTCTTATTTTATAGTTGTCCCTAGAAGCAACTGAGTCTTATATAAGTCAGCACTTCTTAAACTCAGCAATTGTGCCTAAGAATCACCTTGAGGCTTTGTTAAAATGCACATTCTGATTCAGTGGGTCTGGGGTGAGGCCTAAGAGTCTACAGACTCCACTTTGAGTAGTGAGATCATAGATAACGCTCAATGTGAACTGAACTGAGAGTTGTTTTCTCTTTGGAAGTGAGAATCAGACCTGCAGCCATGGTTTGAAATGCAATGAAATTCAGCAATTGATGAGCTTGCTCTTGCATTGATCCTTCTTGGAGATTAGGTGGTTGGTCAGTTTTTAGGCATGTTAAAATTCAAAGGAGTGACTATGTGACTCTAGTCTTATACACTGCCCTGAGTTTTAAGGTTCTGCTGTATCTCCTTTTTCAGGCCAAATCTTCCAGGTATAGTTTGCACAAGATGTTTCTGATCAGTGAACAGCCCAAACAGGACTCTCCCACCTGGCTTTGGTCGATGTGCTTTAATGTAACCGTCACATTTCTTGTCAAGTTCTTGACAGTCAGGTTCGCGACACTCGATGATATGACGTAACTGATCAGGGAGAGGTTCTCCAGGGAAGGGTCCTAGCACACCAAAGAATCAACAAAATGGCAAGGGAAAATGAAATGTTATTAGAGAGTTTTAGAGCTTGAAGGGACCCTAAGGACTATTTAATCCAAATGTTTGTTTTAGGTCAGAAATTGAGGGTCAGGGAATAAAGTGACTTTCCCAAGGACTGTAAGTAGAAGCAGAACTTGCTGCACTATACAGCG
This sequence comes from Miniopterus natalensis, assembly GCF_054644295.1. Taxonomy (NCBI): domain Eukaryota; kingdom Metazoa; phylum Chordata; class Mammalia; order Chiroptera; family Miniopteridae; genus Miniopterus; species Miniopterus natalensis. Next base: position 97,147,112 of record NC_142103.1, on the reverse strand, counting down.
CTCTAAATACCCGGTTAAAGTTCACAGATTGATCCAACAGGACCTTCATGAATCTTAAAGGGAACATAACATTAAGCCATTTAAGCTGTGTGTCCTTAAGTAAGTTACTTAACCTCTCTGTGTCTTCATATTCTCATCTGTAAAATGGGAAAAATACTGTAGTTTAATAGTTCCTTCCTCACAGAGTTCTTGAGAGGATTAGAGTTAATATTTCTAAGTGCTTAGGATAGTGCTCGGCATTGGTAAACATAAGTATCAGTTATTGTTATGTATCATCACTAGCATCCTTAGGTCCTGTTTAAAAATAAATTGCAGCTTTTTGGCAATTCTTTTTACTTATACCAGACTTAAGATATGTGAGGATTAAAAGAAGAATAAGTACCCCACTCCCAAATAAAACCTAAATCAAAACCAGTTAGTGTCAACTTTACCTGAAACAGGGCAGGTGTTTCAAAAAAGTTGAACTGAACCCTGGAAGCTAGCTCTACATCATTAGCCGGTAAATTACTCATCAGCGATGAGGGCAGAGAAATAATGCCAATACTATTCTCAGGAGCCTCAGTTTCCAGAGAAACCTGAAAATCAAATAAAAGATAATAAAAGTGTCTGGGACTAGTATAATAAGGAGTTAGAAAAAAACAACAGCAACTAAGTAGATGGAGAATCATGTCGGGGCATTTATCTGTGGTGTGTCTATGTATAATCAGTTCTTATTTCTCTACTGCAAAGTTAGAGGGGACATGTAATATGGAGATGAGGCCTTGGAGCAGGAAATAAAACATTTTAAATATACACACACAGTTAGAAAGTATGGGATATTATATGTCATTTATATCACAATAAAGTTGGGGGTGTGCAGGATAACTGCTGACTCCAGGGAGACCTCAACAGCAACATACCAACTTGGTGACTTGTTAGGGCAAAGTCTTCATAGAACCACATGCACTAAACTTGTAAAGGGAAGACTATAAAGTTAATAGGCAGGACTTGGTTTTACTTGGATGTTTCCAGTGTCCAGTCCCTCTAACAGGTGGATAGAAAACAACTAGAAGCAGGATTGATATTCAGTACCACTATTCATACCAGTGTAGTCATTACACTTGTTAAAATATTCGAATGGGTTGACAAGTAGCTGATGTCCCTGCTCTCTCCCAGTTACCAAGAACCCTCTGCAGATACTTCCCCCAACTCACCCCCCCCCCCAACTTCTATAATCCAGCTGCTAAAGGGTTAACACTGGGCGCAACAATGACCCACTGAGATCCTGCTCCAGCCAAGACCAATGTTCTTCCTTTTTTATTCTGTGGTACTTCATTGTTCTAGATGTTAGATATTTTGAATATCACCCCTGACTATAAGCAGTAATTGCCTCAGTCATATACTCACATACATATACAAGACTCTATCATATATCATATGATATATGGTTTGATAAATCATATACAAGAAAAGGCTGTTTCCACACTAAATTAGGATGTACCTGAAGATTTGCAGGGTCTTGAGCAGCAAAGGTAGTTGTGTTGAAATTACTGGAATTCACTCTGATCACAGCCAAAGCCAAAGAAGGGGAGGTTAGACTTATGGTCTTGGTTGAAAAATTCAGCTGTAAGCCAATGTCATCCACTACTTTTAGCAATCTGTAAAGATAAGTGGCAGTTCAAATTGAGCACTCCCACTTTGTTTTCCCCAGTCTAAGCAGAACATAGAGTAGCAACTTAACAAGTCACTATGAAGCTCATAATGGGAGAAAAATCATGTAAGAATCATCGGTATCACTATAGGGTCAGTATGCTAAGTCATACCTTTGTGCCAGAGGAGCCAACAAGGCGGGTGGGGAATGGAGGAGTTTGCTGACTTGATTTATCATTTCTCCTGCGAGGTTAGGCTCCAAGCTGCCTAAGGACAGAGTTTTCTCCATCTGAGACACTTGGTGTTCAAGATCAGAAATGGTCATGCTACTGGTGGGAACAACTTCTGCAACAAAGAGCCAAATCACTTTATGAAGACATAATGAAAAACATCACTAATAATGAAACATGTACCCTGTGATCTGGCAAACCTAATATTAGGCATTTACCCCCCAGGAAAATGAAAACATGTCTTAAGGAAGACTTGTTCATGAATATTTATAGCAGCCTTTTTCATGATAGTCCCAAACTGGAAACAAGCCAAATGTCCATCAACTGCAGAATGGATAAACAAATTGTGGTCCATCCATACAATGGACTATATTATTCAGTAATAAAAAGGGATGAGTTACTGATACATGCAACAACATGGATGGGTCTCCAATTCTCCAGTGTATTATGTTAAGTGAAAAAAAGCCAGACTCAAAAGGCTACATACTATATGATTCTCTCCATATGACATTCTAGAAAAACCAAAAACAGGGAAACAAAACAGATCAGTGGTGGCCAGGGGATGGGCAAAGTGGGTAGGGGGTCGACTACAAGATATGAGGGAACTCTGGGGGTAGTGGAAATGTTATATATCATGATGGTGGTTACATGACTGTGGTGTTTATTCAGCCTCATAGAACTATAAAATTTTCATTCATCCATAAAAACTGGATGAATTTTACTGTGTGAAAATTATACTTCAAGAAACCTAACTAGCCCGGCCAGCATGGTTGAGTGGTTGAGCATCAACCTATGAACCAGGATGTCACGGTTCAATTGATCCCCAGTAGGAGATCTGTAGGAGGCAGCCGATCAATGACTTTCTCATCATTGATGTTTTTATCTTTCTCCTTCTCCCTTCCTCTCTCTGAAGTCAATTAAAACATATTTTAAAAAAAGAAAACCTAACTAAAAAAAAATGTAAAAGCACATCAGTGTATTTAGTGTATATTCATATGAGCATAAGTACACTTATATTTAATTTATATCATGTGTACAGGAATTTTTATGGGTAACTAAAAGTGCTTTGTGTGAAAAAGAGAATATTATGAAATTAATAGCTGAATTACCAACTGTAAGCCTGATTTTTAATAGTGTTTTTAATTGGGAAGCAATGATACAAACCTGTCTAACAACAAAAAGTCTCTTAATTTGACCACTTAACATCTTATTTCTTATTTTTCATATTCCTTTCTATACTTTATCCATGTGTTATAACATACTGTTATGAACATTGTGCGCAAACTATTTATTGTTATTTTCACTTCACTCAAGACTTGAAAAATGCCCCCAAGTTTCTGTCTAGCTGTTCTTATGCATGGTTGTATAATAGTCATTATGTTACATGAGTCATTGTGAGAATATATTTCATCATTCCTCTCCTGTGCAACCCTTAAGTTATACTCACTTTTTAGCTACCAAGTAATACCCCAACACATAGTTTATGCATATGCCACTTTGATTCCATTGTCTCATTCCCTGAAACCCAGGTCTCAGGGGTGGAAGCATAGATTCAAGAGGCCACCTTGCTGGCCTTTGTGTGTAGCCTGTTAGGTTGATTCTAAGGGTCAAAGGGGATAGCTTTGGAAAGGTGGGCATTTTAGGCTCAGGCTAATGAACTTCAATTTTACTTTATTCTTCACCAGCCATTAAACCTTCTCTCGACTAGAGCCCCAATGACTTTATGTGGCCTAAAATGTCCATATTTATTTTTAAAATTACTTAAGAGAGAGCAGTGCAAATTTGAAGAAATATCAAGTCATTTGGCAGAAGTTCCAAATCTCCTGGGGATGCTGGCACTGGAGTGGAAGGGGTGGAGACCACAACCTGAGCTCCAGTCTCAAGTCACCAAGAATTTGGTTTTGCCTTGAACCAATGTAAATTCTAGAGGAAGACCTACTTCTCACTCACTGAATTGAAACTCTGGAGAGTATCCAGAGTTATTTCTGCTTCCTTCCTTCTTTCCTTTATCCTTTACCCCTAAACCTACTTTGTTTCTGGGGAACCCTCTGCAGTTCCCATGGCATTCTCATGCTTGCATTGTTCTCAACTAAGTGCTCTTAGTGTGATCACTTTTATCTTTAAGTAGAACAGGCTGAGTCAGGAGGAGCAAAATGGCTTATCCCAGACCTCACTGCCTGTGAGAGCCCATGCAGACCCACTTGAGGCCTTGTGAATGTTCCTCCCCTCCTTGTGGCTACCTTGGCTCAGTCTCAGCTCTGTCACTCTGTGACTGACTGATTTTCAAGAACACTAGTGTTTTATTTTGTCTTCTGTCTAAATGGAGTCACTGTGTTTAACAGTTCAAAAGTATTTTCTTCAGAATGTTGAAAACAGTGACCCAAAAACCTTTTGTAGGAGAAAGAAACCTATGAAATAACTCAGATGGATAAAATGAGATCTGTGCTCGCCTCAGGGCTATTTCTCAGTTCTTGGTCAAACGATTTCACTCAGCCATATCTATGTTCTATGAATGCCTGAAAGAAAGCTCTTGAAATAAGTAGACATCATAAAAAGAAAGGCTCATTGTGATCTTATTACAGATATCTTCATTTGGCAGGCTGGCAACTGCATTTTAGGTAGCCAGAATTACAACAAACATAGGAGCAGCTTAGCTGCTCATATTTACCTGTCTTGTCAGGAGGTGTGCTGGTCGTGATGACATTCACAGGGGCAGATGTGGTGGGAGAAGGAAGTGAGGATTTCACAGGTGGCAGAGTGGAGGAAAGATCAATTTGGGGACTAGTTGAAGAAATAGTTCCAGATTGGGGGCGCATATCAATGGTTGGGCTAGAAGCTATGGGAGCTGAAGTCTGGAGAGTAGGAAGGTGAATCACCCCTTTTGGGCTCTGGGTGACCACAGATGGATGGTCTAGAGGCTCAGCTAAAGAGAAGGCACTGGAGACCTGGGAAAGAACTGTGGCCTGAGGAGCAACTGGGATGGAATTGCCGGAAGAAGAAACTGGTGGGTCACGTGGATAACCACCAGCAATACACATAATTGGATCCTGCAAGTCACTAAAGGAAAGAATCAGAGAGATGCATGTGAGACACAAATGCGCAACAAAGAAGTGAGTCTCCTCCTCTGGCAACCATCTAACACCACCCGGAACCCCGGGCTGCACCCCAGACCAATGACATCACCACCTCTGAGGACGGGTTGCAGGCATCAGTGTTTTTAAAATCCCCAGATGATCCCAATGTGCAACCAGGCCTGAGAACCACATCTCTATAGTCTGGACCCCTGTTACTTAAAGTGGAGTCCACGAACCAGCAGCATTGGCTTCACTGGGAGCCTGTTAGAAATGCAGACTCTCAGGTCCTGCCCAGACCTAGTGATCAGAATCTGCATTTTAACAAGATCCTCAGTGATTGGCATTTGCAGTAATGTTTGAAAAGTGCTGGAATTGAAAGCCCTTATTTATTGTAAAAATTCCCAAATTCCAAGGCCAACGTGGCCATTAAATATTACTTTTTTTAGGAAAAGAGTCAACATGTTTGCCTCATACCACTGCAGCTTCTCTAATTCTTCTGGGGAGGAAGGGCAGGGTATTCTGACAGAACAGCAGCACTGTTCTGGAGGAGACAAAAGGAGAAAAAGAAGAAAATGCATGGTCAAGAATAAGGCAAGATGGAAGCTCAGACCCATCAAGTATTACGGTTCTTACACTGACTGCATTTTAAAGAGCATTTGTCTAAAACAGGTGATAAAATAAATTGGATGCCATTATATTGACAATTACATAGACATAGTAGGTGCTCAAAAATATTGAGTGAATAATTCGGGGGAGGGCTATATGCACACAATATTAATTGCTCTTCAACAACTTCTAAGAGGAATTCAGAAGTAAACTGATCCCAGCAGCAAGTGATCAAACATTCCAAATAGGTCTCTCCTCAATGGGGTTTATCATGTTTTCAAATATGGTATACTGAAATTTTATTAAGAAAGCAGGAAAAATCACCATTTACAGCTCCCTAAAACCTTCCCAAGGACAAAGAAATCAAAACAGAAAGCTACTATTTATTAATTATTTTTTCAATTTAAAAAAAGAACACATCAAAGCCGTATGAAAATGAACACAGCAATAAAGATAGAGACAACTTACCCATTGGATGAATCTTAACTCCTTTCAAAGCCACCATTACAGCACATATGTTCTTTGTCTTATTCAGTTTTATTGTGAATGTACAATTTAATGTACTATAAAGAGAAAAATATACAACCAGAATGTTACTAAACTGGAAACCTATCTATATATTTGTAGTTGTTTTTCAAACTTAGAATGAGGAAAGGAGATAGTGACACTGTTAACTTGCAGTGTAACCCTATAAGCTTATAAACACCCAGGTACCATGGTCTGAACTTTATCCAAAAGACTTTATAGGATAAAACATTTAAAGAGGTTTACATTCACAGAGGTTGCAAACCAGAGACCCTCTGACCACACACAGCTGCTGATTCATTTTACCTGCCTGCACAATGAATAGGCAGGGGTGAAATTTGTCTTCAAAGACAAGCATCTTGACATCTAGGGTCTTACCCCCAGCTGACTACTTGCCTGGTATCTGTAAGCATTTGAGTTTCTATCATAGGAGCCCTTTCAAATACCAGCCTAGATGAATACTGGTCTCTTAAATCCAAAATCTCTCTGGCAATCCAATCTATATTATTAGATAACTGGTAATTTAACATTCTCTGTTTCTTTCTACTTAATCTTGCTTTAGGTGAAAACATTAATATTGCAAAGATCAAAAAGAGGTACTGTACGTGAAATGAACTAAATACGTATAGTGGATAGGGATTCGATGTACAGTTTCATGGAGGACTTGCCATTATTTGTACCAATGAATAGTTTGATGAGTAGAAATCTGTCATTTTCTAGGATTTTTACTCTCACAGAATGCTCAAGGTTCAGGTAGTGAGATTATTGACCTATAAGCTGTTAGCTTATGCAGCCAGGACAACCAATGGACACAATTTAAGATGATAATCTGTGCCACCTCAAATAATTGTTGGGCAATCCCTGATTCACCTCTGAATACACTTTTTAATTTCTTCTTTGCTCTTTCTTTCCAATCTTTTCCTCCCTCTCCTTCTTCTCCCATGTTCCAAATTGTGTTCCTTCTTCTCTGACTCTCCTTCAACCTGACTGGACCACTGTGAGCCATTTCTTAGTCCTGTTTGGGGCTAAGGACACTGATGATCCTTAGCCTCATAGAACTTGAGGCCAGCAGCCCTGACACTACCCCCATCTGTGTTTCACAAAGAAATGAGAAGATGGTTGTGACAGATTGATGAGTGTTTGGAAGAAAAAAAATACATATATTGAAAATGTCATTAATATGTATTTCTTTTAGAAGATTGTCTTTGAATTTGCAAACTAAGACTCCTCAATACTTTATTTCTCATGAGTAGAGAAATAATGATATTTTAAAAAGTATTAAAAATCACTGACCTTTGAGCTTCTGCTGTGGCACACACTATAAAATAAGTCTGAAACAACAAAAGTATATATATGTTACTTTGACAGTTGAAAGTGTCAGACAAGACAACCTTGCACTAATCACAGCATCACTGAATCTTAGAGCCACAAGAACTCCTAGGGATCATCCAATTCACATTCCTACCAGATTTCTGACATATGATCAAAGCTATTCAGGCTATACAGACTCTGCTTAGATAGATACCTTTAGTGTCAGGGAGTTCACTATCACACAAGAAAGCTCATTCTCCTGGGGCTCTTGTTTTAAGAAACTTTTGGTTTTACATGAAGGAAAATCCACCTCCTTATAATGTCCATCCGTTGTGCCTAGTTTTGATTTTTGGAGTAATGGAACTAGTGCATTCACTCTTTTACATGACAGATTTGGGGGGATTTGAATACATATCTCCTCAGGAATGCAAAACTCCATGCTTTCCCCCAAATAACAATTATAAACAAGGTACAGGGTGTACCATGATTACCTCACTTAGGGCTTGCAGGGTTTTGTTGAGCTCTGTTCGTCTGTTGATAAAGTGAGAGAAATTGACATGAAGGAGATTATTGGGGATGTTAAATTCAAAACAAGTTAGATTTTTACCAAATACATTAAACATATAGTATTTATTGCTTGCAGTGTTCACTTTGAAGAAATACTGGGTATAATAAGAGATTCCAATGTGGGAAAAGTAAATTATTTCTATGACAAGGGAAACTAAACAGACCAAAGCTGTATTGGTACTAGCCAACAGTTGCAAGATAGAAAATTTATGGTTGAACAATCTTATTCATTAAGCTCCCAGGCAGCGTCTGGCAGAAGGCCAGAGGAAGAGCTGCCTGACCAGAGGCAAAATTTCTGAGACAGGCCAGCCACTCACCCTGGAGGCCTGGGCCTCTGATTTCTCCTTCATTCCCTTTCTAACTGACCCTGCCTGCCATCTAGCACTCTCCAGCCCTGCCTTCCCTTCCTTACAACTCTTTAGGAATTTCCCTCATTCCTCTCCTCCAATCTCATTCCAACAACACTTGCATTTCTTCAATGTGGCAGAGATTCATATGAGGTTAAGATGAAATAAATCTAGTTTAAAAATTCAGTCTAAGGCAGTGGTTCTCAACCTGGGGTGGCACTGTCCCCCAGCGGACATCTGGCAAGATCTAGAGACATTTCTTCTTGTCACAATTGGGGGTGGGGTGCTACTGGAATCTAGGGGGTGGAGCCCAGGGATCTGTTACGCATCCTACAACGTAAAGGACAATCCTACATGACAAAGAACTATCAGGCCCCAAATGTCAATAGTGCTAAGGTTGAGAAACCCTGCTCCAAGGAATGGGCAATAGTTCTAGGTGGCTCCAGGCAAGGTTTGGAGGCAAGAAGAAGGGAAGGATGGTGGCAAGAGTAGTCAGCTTTTTGAGCTGGCAGGAGCCACTCCTCCATAACTATACTCAGAGGTCACCTTTCTAGAGATTTCCCTGTGCATTCCACTCATGTCCAATCTGTTCTTTATTCAGATACTTAGAACATCCTTCGGTACCTTGTACATGTGACCTTCATCATAGGGATCGTACTCTAGTGTTATCGTTTGTTCCCATTCTGCATCTTTCCTACCAGACTCTAGGCTCCCAAAATGGCCTCATGTTGGAACCACCAGTGGAGCATTAAAAAATGCTCGTGCCCGCATCTCAGTCCCCAAATACTGATTTAATTGTTATTGAGTGTGCCTGGGCATCAGTGTTTTTAAAAGCTCCCCACGTGATTTTAATATGCAGCCTAGTTTTCCATTTCAGAGAGTTGAGTTTATCCCCATTTGTATCCCCCAGCACATAGTAGGTGCTCAACAAATGCTTGGTGGCTTTAAATGTACTCATCTCTATTTCAAGGCTAGTAATTAAGATGAATTACAAGTACACTAAGTTGTATTCTATTTATAAATCTGTGAGTTAAAAAAATGTTTTCTAATACTACTATTGCCTATCTAAGTTTAAAATCCTTCTAGGACATTGATTATGTCACACATATACTTTGAATAGTTAGAAAAGCTAGATTTTTATCAGAAGGTAAGAAAAAATAGGCATATAAAGGACATGAATAACATCCCTGCCCATCCTAGTTTTCACTATAACTTTTTGCCACTATAGACTCAGAAGAGCCCTAGGAATGTTTGATATCCACCAGGTGGAATCCTGTATGATGTTCCTCTCCACCTAGCCACTGCTGAATCATCAGAAGCAGCCAGGTCAAAATGCTAATTAAAGGACGAGACTTCAAAACAATTTTGTTTGCTTTGACCTACAAAAGGTTTTTCTCTTCAGTGTCATCACACACACTCCCCAGAGCTTTTGAATTTGGTTAAAAGTTTAGAACAACTTCATTTGAGAGGTAGCAGCAAGGTAGAGAGTAGATGAACTTCATCTCTGATGCTGCTTCCCTGCCATGAGGGCAAAAACATAAAGTTTCCCCTCCCAGTGGGCAGAGTAAGACTGTCCTGGCCTAGGCCAACTGCTGGCCCACATTTTGACCTATTGTCTAACCGGGGGGCATCTATTTGTAAACTGAGGTCTACTTAACAAAGACTTCTCCCTACCTTGTCAATCACTGATGCTTCATGAAAGCATGAACAAATGGTATCAATGAAGTCTTACCTTGAACTCTTCTTTCAACCTTGCTGGCTACCAAGGCATATTACTCAAATACTAATTCAAATGGAGGTAATTTAATAGCGTCAAAGAGAAGAGCCTCACAGGGATATTAATTGATGACAGTTGATTATGGTTATAGTTTGCAAAGAACACAAGAACCAGTTCTCTATAACTTTTAGGTCTCTTTCTTATTCACAGTTTCCAAAAGCAAAGATAACTCAACAAGTATCTTTCCATAGTTGATGTCTTAAGTTTTAAATCAAACAGCAGATTACTCACTTCAATTCACTTAGAGACAGGACTCCAGTCAAGGTGCCATTAGGCATATTTTGATTCTGTTAGAAGCACAAAATCATTAAGAATACAACAAATACTGTTTTCTTATACTCTCTTACAAGAAGTTTTTCTTTAGCTTTGTTGGCCACCCAAAGAACTACACCCTAAGGACTATAAATACTAACTGCATGGAATACTACCTAGCAAATGATGGAACCCATATAGACTGAGCCAGTTTTTGTTTTCTTTAAAAAATGTTCTGCATCAAGTGTGATGTGCTAATTTCTGTCTTTTGTTATTCCATCTGTCTTTCATTATTCCCCTCAAAAGAACACTATTAAAGCTCTCTACATGAAAGGTCCCAGATTTAAGTAAAAGATCTCAATGTAAAAAGGGAAACTTGATAGCAGTCATCGCTATATTTCTAGAACCTGGCTCATTGCCAGGCACACAGTAGGTACTCAGGAAATATTCACTGAATGAACAAACCACGTGTAGATGGGATCCTCTGAATCAATCTGGGTTACAGGAGGCTGATACTACTATATCTGAATCCCACACAGGGCGAATAGGGTCACTTTCAGAGGATTATTCTTAGATTCAATATATATTATATTTCTTCTTGTTAGTTTCTAATATAATTTTACATTTTGATTGGTAATAGCATTATATTATATAAACATTCAGCAGCAAACCTAGTGAAAACTAAAATATAATTAATAACAAAATACCAAGATTATTATGAAATCAAGCCCTCTTAGCAAAGCTAAGGATTCAACAAGCAAATTTATTTGTATTTGGTCATAAAAGTAGATAAATATGCCAAATATCAGAAATCTGAGCCTTAAACAAATACTTAAACACACACGAATTCCTTAAGATTGTAATAAGGAAAATCTTTAAAACCTACCTCAGTAACATTGTTTTCTTCATCATATTGAAATATTATCTCGCCTCTAAAAAATTCTAAAAATAAATTTTTAAAAAGAAAATTGAGACTTGCATCCTTAGAGCTTGAGGATTAATGTAATACAGAAAAAGATTATCAAATTACTTTAAAAACAAAGTTTCATCAAATTCTTTGCTGTTATTCACATTTACTCTCTTTTGTATCAGAAAATTACTCACTATAATTTTCAGAAAATATAAACTATAAATTTTATGTACGAGTGCGGAAAGAAGGAACACTTGTTCCCATGTCAAGAAACTTTATCCTGCCTGAATCCCGGTGCCAGAGGTGGTCCAAAGGCACCCGTGATGGTGCATAAAACCGCTAGCCACCTGCCGGGCTGCTTAATGGACCACTGTCCAAGGCCCACCATGACCCGCATCCCAGAGTCGCCACCTCTGTTGCTTCTGCCACGACCCTGTTCCCTTCACGTAAGGAGCCCCAGGAGTGCCCCTTGTGCACCGAGGCACACAGACATGGGCAGCCAGAGCATGCTGGGCAGCCTGGGTGCTGGGCTTCACTGGGTTGCTGTGGCCATGCTTGGCTCCATCATGATCGTAGTGGTGCCCTCCATTATCAAGCTGCAGGTCCACAAGAATGTGTGCATCGACCCTGGTAGCCTGTCCTTCAGCATGTGGAATGTGATCCCTTCCCCTTCTACTTCTCCATCTAGTTCTTGACATCGCAATCCCAACGAGATCCTCCAGGGCAAGAAGCTGCAGCTGCAGGAGGCAGGCCCTCCGTGTGTAGGGAGTTCCAGCACCAGAGCAACATCACCTTCAATGGCAATGACACAGTGTCTTTCCTGGAATACTGCAACTTCCAATTCCAGCAACAAGTCCAGCAGCTTGGAGAATTACTACATCATCGTGCCCAACATCCTGTTCCTAAGTACAGCCACTGTCCTGAAACCCAGCCCAGGAGGGTAGACTTCTGTGGCAAAGCCAGATAGGCAGGGGGCCGTGGGCACAGAGCCCAGCCTGAACCCAGAACTTTGGCCTCTCTGTACCCATCTGGGCTGGGGGCACAGCCCTTCACACAGTCCTCAGAAACCAGTGTGAGTGAGAGACACTCCATGCGGCTGCCCTGTCCCCCCTCCCCCAAGACTTTGATATCCCTGAAGTCTACATAGGCACTGGATTTGGGTGTCTGGAGTCCCTTCCCTTCATCATCATCAACTGACATCATCCTGTATACTGAGTAGGCCACTCCCTGGCTGGGGTGGTGGGAGGCTCTGCCCTGAGCTGCCCCCCATGAGGGCCCTTATCTTTTAGGTGCCAAGCCAGAGGTGGACAGGTCTGGGCCCTGGTAGCCTGGGTGTATGGCCAGGTGGGAGACCTGTCCACCTGCAGCTTCTGGTCTCCAGGGCAAGCCTCTCTCTCTTTTCTACTGGAAGAAAAATTAGTTATCATCTTTTAAAAATAATTCATTATTGAAGTAATAGACCTTTTTAAAAAGTGTGTGTGGGGGGGAGAAATTTTATCCCTACATGCTTCTCATCAGAACTTTGTTCCTTTAAAGATGCTAACTGGGAGAACCGTGGACTAAAGTTAATGTTTTTAAAAATATACATATATATTTTAAAGTCGTTATAGTTACAGTTACATAGATAAGAGAGGGAGGGAAAGTGTTTCTCAGAAGTTTAGCAACCTTATGGGAATCCATTTATTCCTTGCTGGTGTTTTTGTTTTTTTCTTTTTAAAAATACAGCTACCAAATGCAGTATGTTTCCCAGAAACAAAGTTGAGATTTTGCTTTGAAACCTGAATAGAGTGCAGGGCAAATCTTTTCTTCAGTTGAACAACTCATTGGGACTTTCATCCCAGATATACCAGGAAAACTTGTTCCTAAAATGCTCGCTTTGGGTAACATTGAAGTCAATTCTATTCAACATTTTTTCTACAGGGTATACTAGGAGGGGCTTTGACTCTATCTGGAAACAAATAAAATAGAGACCCCGTAACAGAGGTACATTGTGTGTACTTCATAATATAGAGACAAAAAACTGGCCTCTTGAGCAAAAGGGCAAGGATGTCATATAACTATAGAGCAGAGGTCAGCCAACTTTTTTGTGAAATATCAGACAGGTAGTAAATATTTGAGGTTTTGTGGGTCATATGGTCTCTTGAAACTACTCAACTTTGTAGTGCAAAAACAGCCATAGACAATATGTAAATGAATAGGTGTGGCTGTGTGCCAATAAAACTTTACCTACAAAAACAAGTAGCAAGATATATTTGGACCATGGGCAGTAGTTTGCCAACTCCTGAGCTAGAGGGTTGAAGGCCTCCTCATCTTATCTTTTTTATTGCACCCCAAAGTACAGCTGATTCCCATAGCCCAGTTCCCAGTGGTCCACTTCCACTTAAAATGGCCAACAAAGCCACTAGACCAGAGATTAACATGATTTATCTATTTCAGCAACTTTTCTACCGAGGACTTCAACTCTGATACTGAAATTTCAATTAATATAGTACATAAGTATTAAAAGTAAAGATTCTTGATACATGCATAGAATTATTTATCCATTTTTGAAAAGAAATCTTAGCTTGTATAAACTGAGTTAGTGTGTGTGCCCCTGGTTGACACCCAAAATTTCTCTCCCTCACCTCTCTATTCTTCAAGTTCATCCTTCAGTCTTGTTGAGGGGGTGTTGATTTTCATAAATGTGCTAGGAGCACAGTGGTAGCAGAGCAACCAGGAAGCCACCACCTTTCTACCTTTTTACTCTCAGCCTAACTGTGGCTAGTCAGCTCCCAGTTTCTTCACTAGCCTCCATTTCCCTTAATGAACCCAGATTGGAACCTGCAAGAAATGAAGGTTTCTAGTTTCTGGCAGGATATTGTGGGATTTCTGGTGCCAAAAGAGTTGGTCCCCTGATGAGGTTGTTTTCAACAGACACTAAAACAAATGGTCAATTCAGTCACTTAATTAGGGAAAACATTACTCCAACCAGCTTTCTGACATCTGTTATTCAAGATGACCAGTTTGTTTTTTTTTTTTACTAAATGTTCAATTTTCAAACAGTTATCAAACATCATGTAGACACAACACTAAAGTAGACATTAGTCACCAGTCCAAACATAGAGGAAGCACAAAAATAATGAAATTATGGAGAATTCAGTAAAGAGAGGAGGGAGGGAAGAAGAAGAAGAGAGAGTTACACAATATATGAAAGTGAAATGTGTTTATTTTTTCTTGAATCAAAACCAGATGATATTTTTCTGCTGTATTCTACCTGGAGCATACTATCAGGAGAAAGCTCATATAAGCAAATCTCACACTCACTCAAATGGAACGTGTTTGTGGAATATTTTTCAACAGAAAGTTTTCTTGTTTTCTAAACTGTCCAACCTTAACTTGTTTTACTTGCAACTGTTTCTTACATTTGCTTTTCTTTTTAAAATTTTTTACATTTCCAAATGTGCATTAGTTCCATTCACCGAATGCTCCTATGTTTTTCAAACAAATTACTAAACTGTTAAAGGGAACAGAATAAAATGAAAGCATTCCTCTAATAAGTGTTTCTTTTTATATTAATGGAGTCATACTAAGACTTTAATATTATAAAATATTTTGTTACCTTCCTCTTCTCTCTTCCCATGATCCAATTCTGACCTGTCACACCATATTTTTCTGTTGTTTACATCTGCTTTCATTGGTCTCAACGAGGAAGGGAGCCCAGAAAGCCAAACCAATGTGAGAAAAGTGATTGTTTCATTCCATCTGGCCCATGGCAGGAGGGAAAATATTCTCGTTTCAAAAATAGCATGTCCTCAAGAGATTTCCATCTCAATTTTTAAAAATAGGGGGCAGTCTTAGCTAGAGATGGCAAAATCCACTTATGAGCACTACTGGAATTAGCACCCAATTAACTAGGTGTACGTGAGGTTTTCAACATTCTAGTAGAGTGGTTTGTTTTATTTTTAGTAGAAGACAACATCTTGTTTCTAAGCTATAATAATACTTAAGGTCCTATGGAAAAGCTGGAGGGATTTATATATAAGAAGTGGCTTTCAATAATTAAGTTCATTATTAATTATGTTCATGAATCAACTCTAAGTGCATTAGTTATGGATTTAAAGCTATGGTGAAAAATGTTTGGTGTACAGCTTCATGTTCTCATATTAAAGAAGTTAATCCATCATTTCACTATGCAATGGGAAGATAATTCCAGCCAAATCTAAAATTTGCTTTTGTTTTCATTCGGGATTCATAATAGCCAGGTGGTATGAAAACAGACAGATCAAGAGGCATACATCATACACTCTAGAGGAGAAAAACCATTTTTCTCTATGAAGCTAATTTATCTGGTAACATACAATGTGCACAAGAACTAACCTGAGTCATTGCAAATAGATGACAAATTGCAGATATTTCTCTGGGGTTTGACTCCTGCAAAGAAAACACAACCCAGCCGGTTAAGCATGTCAACACCTTCACTTGTATATTACATTGTCAAGAGAATTCATAAATTTAGGCATCAAGGGTGGACCAAAAATATTATACGTTGGGTATAATTGGCTGGATGAATTCCACAAAGACTAAAAGAATGAGAGTTTTCATTTCTTAGTTAGTCAGCTATGGAACTTGATTGTTTACTATTCTTTAGTACATCAGTGTCTGATCCCCTACGCCTCCCTAAAATTTCTTGTCCTGTTCCCAATTAATCTCTCACCTGTCCAATACAAACAGAACAGTATGAATACAAATCTAGCATAGAGACTTTAAATGAAATAGCCCTTACTCTTAGATTCTCCATTTTTTCATGGTAAGGGAGGGAGTACATGAACATTCTAATGCTGATCTCAGCTCCTTATGCAAATGTATGTATGAAATAACACCAATGTCATGATATCATTTCACATGGGCAAAAACTACAAAATTCAAAAAATATTTGCTGAATGCCTACCATATTCTATAGGCTTTATGAGATTACAAATACAAACCCTGCATTCAACAAGCTTACAATCTAATGAGTGATACTAGCCAGTAAAAAAAAAAAAAAAAAAAAAGATATAGTGAGGGCAAAATGGAGTAATGGCCAGGACAACGGACCACACAGGCATATGCAGGAGGCAAAGATGAATGGGAGATGAAATAAGCCACATTAGAACAAAAAACTTCATACATATTAACCTGAGAAACACTTTCAGCAAAGGTGAAAGGAATACATCTCTTCTTTGATTTGAAAATAGTTTAGGGTTTACTACTCTAAGAATCTTTCCTTCATTAATTTCATCCTCTTGGAAGAGTATAAGAAATCTGTTGTAAATGTGAGGGACAAATGCTGACAATGTACTAAGCAAACTGCCAAGGGGAAAAGGTTGTTATATTAAGGAATATTTTTGTATCCTTGTCAGGTCCTGTTTTGTCGAAATTATGGACACAGTGCTTCATTGCTATTTTATTACCATCACACTTTATGAGTGCTTAATTCTTTCCTAAGAGAACTAGTTTGGACACAAACTAAAATTACAATTTGAATTAATGTGTATGATATGGTTTCTGCCAGAATGATTTAGTTGACATTGGGTGTGTAGGCATCATGGTTCAGCTAGTTTTTGATTTTGTGAGCAAACTGAATTTAGGTGCCAAAAGTTACCTGAAATGTAGATGTCTGTATTGTTCCACAGCAAAGTTTCCCACATCAAAAGAGAATGATTTCATTTTAAATATACTTGCTTATGGATATAACTCATTAGAAATATATACTATGCAATTATACAATATATAGATGGTGGGTAGTAATGCATTAAATGTTTCATACAACTATTGGTCTGTTGCTTACTAAGCTTTTCATTCTATCACATCTCATCTTTCTCTAAATTTTAATGGCACCTTCATTTCCAGTGATGTTTGTCTCATGCTGCTTACTCATACTGAGAATTTTCTTTCCTATTGCTAGGGTTGTTATCGGTAATGTCCCCCAAGTACATGGCCACAGGTTGTCCTTTAAATCACGAGTGAGAAAACTTTGTAAAGCGTCAAACAGTAAATATTTTAGGCTTTGTGGGTCATAAAAGGTGAATTTGGCCCATAGCCCATAGAGTGCCAACCTCTGCTTTAAAGCAACCAGAAACCTTTGTTAACCATGTCATTTATCCCTAATCTTGCACTAGGTGCCTAAAAGTACATCCCTTTTTTTATTTAAAAAGAGATTAAGATTCACTTCTTTAAGGATCTTTCCTTCATAAACTGCATCTCATTGATAGTCATTAGCCCCTCTATCTCCTATGCTTCTTAACCATGTCAAAAACAGTTGTGTAATCACTGCCTTTATCTGCATACAACATATTCATGTTAATTATCTGTTTATTTGCCTTGTTGCTCCCCACAGACTAGAAGTACAATCCCAACACTTAGTACAACTTCAGGTACCCGGTGCATAAACATCTATTCATTAAGAACAGCTTTCATTTTTAAAAGGTAGGAAAAAAGAGAAAGAAAACATTAACATCAGCCATTTGTTTAATTTTACTTTAGTTATAAAAAAGAAAGTCTTGATATTGATAAGTCATACCTGATGCATTGAAGGTTTTTACTATAGTGATTTTAGTTTTTTCTGCAAAGAAGCAATTTAAATATTAGAGCAGAATTGTTGCTTGTTTTTAAAAAACAATTTGCCATGAGTATCATTTAGTGAACTAAGAAAATCATACTGTCGATACCTTTAATATACTATTGGTCATCTCAGCAGAATGAATGGGAATCGCATACACAGATCATATAGCATAGGGTGGGTCTGGGATTTAGATTCCCATGTTTACCCAGTTAGATGACACCCATTACACACTCCACTGCTTGTGCAATTTTACTGCAGTTTCCATGCTCTCCTGCTGATAGACAAATCAATGCAGAATTACACTTCAGATATGTAGAATGAAGTCACTATCAGGACCTTCAGGTGATAGGTTGTAAAGATCAGGTGATTCAGAATAAAAATTAATGGAATCAGTAAACACAGAATCTAAAATACTGCGATTACACTCTACAACCAAGAAAGTGTCCTGCTATTTTCTCTAAGAGTTAATACAATGCTATTCCCATCATATTGACAGATAACATTATTGTCAGAGAGGATGAGACTATCCAACTACAGTCATACAACAAGCTCACAGCAGAACCAGGACAGAACTGTTCAATGTCAATGACTCACAAGTAAATATTAAAACACTCTGAAGAAGCAAACCTTAGAAATATCTTCCCAACACACTTTTGGGACAGAGCCCAAAGTTCATTTCCCAGATAGTGGAGAACCAGGTTCAGAAATCCTGGCTGTAAGGATGGCAAATTGGAAGAGGCTGCATTCAGGGCACAGATTTGCAAAAACACTCTGTCTCCTAGGGTGAGTGGCAAATTCTGAAGAAAACATAAAGCTCAGATCTTAGAGAAGCACTTAAGAATGATGACGTTATACTGACAGTTTCAGAAGCCTCATTTGTGTATGTGCTATTAATGAGTTTCTGTTTCAGTGTGTGACTGACCTATGGGCAATGATTGGTGGTAATTATAGAGGCTGATAGCATTTGTATTATCCTGAAGAATCCTTTAAATACATTATTTTGTTTGCCCTGATACTTTCCTTTCCAGAGTAAAAAAGATACAACTGTGAAATGAGCTTCTGGTTCTAGTAAAAAAAGTGCTTTGGGGGAAAAAGTGTTCAACCTCACTAATAATAAATGCAAAATAGAACCTAAGGAATTGAGAGAAAATTTTAATAATATATGATATAGATTCAGCTCTCAGCAAAGCTATAGTGATACAGACATTCTTATCCATTATTGGCAGGAATGTTGCTGGTACAACCTTTCTAGAAGGTAACTGGGCAGTAGGCATCAAGGGCCTTAAAATATCATAATGTTGACCCATTAAATCCAGTCCTTGGAATGCATCCTATGAAAATCAGGGATGAATGCAAAGATATTGGCACAAGGATATTTATAGCAACAATTTCTATTTAAAAAGTAGAGACAACTCTAATGGTCAACATATGATACACAATGGGATATTATCAAGTCATTAATAGTAAGGGACATTAAAAAGAATTATAACTTAATCTGAAGTCAAGAGGGCAAGATATAACAATCTACATAAACTATGACAGTGTATATTTACATATGATACTGAATGGAAATATACCAAATTATTAACAGTAATAGCCTTAGGAAAGTAACATTAAAGATTAATTCTATTTTCTTTGTATTCTTCTATATTCTCCATTCTTATGTGCTAAGATATATTACTATTATACTAAAAATATTATTTTAAATAGAGTGCTATGGCCATAGCAGTTTGGAAGATCAGGAGTGTGGTGATACCAGAATTACAGTTCAATGTCAAAGTAAAACAAGTAATAAATCAACAGTTGAAGGCACAGGAAGTGGGCAAGGAGATAACCTTTACTAATCCGAAAGACCACACAAGTGAGAAACTCAAGAAGCCACAGAAGACAGCTATTATATTTAGAAATAACTTGATATTACCTGTCTTGTTTAAAGTAGATAACACTGTTGAAGTAGCAACTGAAATAAAATAATAAAAATTAACCTAACTATTGGCATGATTAATAAACACACGCATCTTCCTAGGTTACTTAAACATTTTACATCTCCCAAAATCCTGGAGAAGTAAGAGAGCTTTGTAAAAGCCAATTGACATTACCAAATGTATTTGCTTCCCAACCCCTCACCACACTATCCGTTCTCTAACCCCCAGAGACAATTCCTGAGCAAATATTCATTCAAAATGTGTTTCCTAAACATAAGTTAGGTGTCTAAAACATAGCAACATTCCTATCATTATTACATTTAAATAAACTCATATATGTAATTTAATATTTTGTCCCCTTTTTTCTCTATTATAATGAAATTCCCTAAGGGATATGGTATCTTCACAGTTAATATTAACTTTAATAGATAGTCCTCTGGATGCTTAATATATTTTTATCTAATGTAGTTCATTCTTATGAAAGTAATTCTAGTTTAAATTTGGAATTCTTGAACACTATATTCAACTAACTTTTAGGGAAATCTCATTTTCATCTTTTTTCACTTGAAATCCAATTTAAAATCTATTTTATTGGTATTTCTTTTAATGAAAAGCATTCTAGAATTTATTATTCTGGATGAAACTTTAGGGGGGAAAAGGAATGTATTATATTATCACACTTTTTAACCACATAAAATGGAATCCAAATACTACTGCCAAAACTATTTTGAAGATGTTCTTTCGCTGTAAAAAGTAATTGCACATAAACATGATAATGTCTGGTCCTTGGCATTAGACCAAAACTGAATTTATACCAGTTTTGATCAGTGTGAACTGCATCTATGATTGTTTATCTCCTTAACTGCCAACCACATGGTGAGATTTTATTTTGACCAAGGGATTGTGAGAAGTATTGGGTTTTGATTGCAATAAGATGGAAGGCTGTCTACCCACAAAGGGGAAGGAACAGAATGTGCTGCCCTGCCCACCTCCTCGAATATAACCCAGTTCTTTTTCCTTTTCTCCAGCATAATGAAGCCAGTATTTTATTTAGGTTTATACTATTTGAAAATTGATAAAAATCATCTGTAAAAAAGCTGTCTTTGAACACTCTGTGCCTCCAAATCCATGCTGAATCATATTGAAGTAACTGGATGTGCTTTTCATATTTAAACAATCTGTCATATAAAACATGTTGGAATTGTGTTGGTGAGCAAGTGAAATGGGGTATTCATAATGTGGTCAGCATTTCTTTTTTTTACAGAACAGTTAGTGTGACGGAGGGCTGTCTTCCTCCATGATAATAAGAATTTTATCATTTAACCAGAAAGTTTAGGTTGCTCTCCAGGATTGTCAGTCTTGGGTTTTTTGGGTTTATCTTTTTGATTATTTGAATATGGAAACCTTCAACACCATTCATTACACTTATATTCATATTAATGGTTGTCAATTTTCACTTGCTTCATAAAAATTATTACTATTTAGGCTTGTAGTTTCAACCTCTTTGGTCCCAAGGGAAAAAGCAATACAAAGATATAATTAAATAAAAAACGTAACAAATTGGGCTAAATCTAGGTTTAAATTTTTAAAAAATCTTGCCTGGAGTACCATTGGAGTAGGGTACAAAACCAATAAGAGAGTCAGCTGCAGGAGAAAAAAACGCAAATTTTTCAAATTAGTACTTTGAAACAATTATTTATTGAATTTTAAGGAGCTATAACTTTTGAGATATAATCATGAAAAGAAGTGGAAAACATGCTATAAAACCAGTATGTAACTAAATCTGCAAGTCTTATAATCACTTGGTATACATTTAATCAGAGAATTGTAGAGAAAGAACCCAAGAATGAAATGAGTGCAATTGTCCCATTTTACAGATGAAGAACCCAAGGCTCATGATCAGGAAGCATGCTCCTACTTATGGAATATTATGGAAATAAGTTTAGGAACCACAACAAAATATAAGACATACTAACTTTCAAAAATTTTCAGCCAGAGAGTTCTAGAAAACATTTTATATTTTAAATATTTTTCAAGCTACAGTTATAAAACATATTGGCACATTGGCTCCATTTGGTTATAATGATGCCTGACAATTCTTCCCATAGTGAATTAAGGATGTAAAAAAACAACACATTACTATCACTCAATACTGTACTACCTAACACAATTTCCTGGTAAGTTATTTTAAAGTATGGCTACTATTAAGACAATCAAGTTATAAATTTACAGTGGAATAACTCCACTTATGCTAAGGGTGCAGTGTACTACACACACTTTGCCTGTTTAAATATTAAAAAGATCCAATGGCTTGACCTCTACATACACACAGGAAAAGTAAACACAAATATTTTACAACTAAAACAAGCCTTGCAGTAGGAAGCCTGATATTCAGCCATAAGGACATTTGGGTGTGTTGAGGCACTTGGCTGGCCTGTCTGTTTTAGACCGCTCATGCCTTGGCTGAAACACACACACCCTGTCTGTCCTACGTTATTCATTCCATATTTTGTCATTTACTACATTTTTAAAATTACTAAGGATATTTCTTCAGAAGTAAGAAGTTCCTGAGCAGTAAGATTCAAAGTGTGGCTATGGAATCCTTTGCTCCTGTGGCAGAACAAAATAATTGGCCAAAGGTGGTTTTTAATCAATTACTATCAATTCTTCTAAACACTGATGACTGGTGATGCCATGCAAAGAAGAGGCCTGTGGGCACAGCTGCCCATCCGTCCCTGATGTGCACTGGCTCTTAGTTTCCAGTTAGTGCACCTCTCCCCCAGGGCACCCAGAACCCAGGCTGTGACTGGACCCAGTGTGTGCCTCCAAAGCCCCATATCCCATTCCATGCAAACAGGATTTTGCAAAGATGTCACTATGATTAAGTCTGATGAAGGTTATTGTACCAGAAGAGACATGCAGTGTTTCATTTTACCCTAGAAGCTTCACCATGAGGGGGAAAATGGCATAGTAAAAAGATCTTGGGATTTGGAGACTTGCAGTCCCAGGTTTGAATCTTTGCCCCATTACTTAATAACCCAGAGTAATGATAGTTATTACTTATCAAGGGCTTACTCCGTGCCAGGCACATGTGTCATCTCAGTTCATCTTCACAATTACCCTATGAAACAGGTACTATTATTCTCCCCAATTTACAGAAGAAGAAACTGAGGCACAGAAAGAAAGATGAAGGAACTTGCCCAAAGTTGCATAGCTAGCAATGGGGTAAGAGGATGGTGGCTGAACTGAAACCCCAGTAGTGTGCTCCAGAGAATGTGCGAACATGAACAAGTTTTATCCTCTCTGGCCCTCAGTTTTTCATCTCTAACGTGAATATAATGATTCCTATGTTGCAAGATTGGAAGCTAAATGAGGTATCTGAAGACTCCCAGGCATGAAGTACGTGCTTGAGAAGTAATAGCTATTATTATTTTGTTTAAATGAGTTAATAACAGTAGAAGCTCATTTTCACACAACTAAGAATACAATGAGTTGACTGACTCCTTATCACAGAAGATTGTTCTCTAATATATGGTATACCAGAAAGAATACAGAAGTAAAAGTCCAAGAAGCCACCTCTGTGTGATGTAGGACAAGAACTGTGTGACCTTAGACAAGTTACTCAGCCCCTCCAGGCTTCATGTCATCACTAAGGGATGGCGCTGGACCACTTTACCCCTGAGGTCCCTTTCCAACTAGCAGTCTCGAATACAGGTTTTGTTCCTCGTTCCTGCTAAGATGGGTCCTAGTTATAAATTTCTCTTTAATTTATTTGCCTTTCCATTCTTATGAGTGCTAAGCCCTTAGAAGCCTTTTGAGAAATATTTGTTCAGTGTGGGTACTGAGAAAGCATCCCTCAGATATAAGAACATTCGGCATGTTTATGTTCTTGATGCTCTTCAGGAGACTTGTGAACTAGAAAACTAAAAATAACATTGAAGAACTTAAGCAGTTACTGTACTGAAAACCCACAGTTTACTCCCTCCCCAGCTTTGTCCAGCAATGTGTGGGAACAATATGCCTGTCCTCTTATGTTTGCTACTGATTTTTCAGGTATAGATTTAATGACAGAATTTAACGTAATTAAGCTTCATGGGGAAAAAAACAATTTTGCTGTATCTGACTACATGCCGTATTGCATAGAGAACGTTAAGACTATTTTCCTGAAATCCCCCATAGTCATGAAATAATAGTCTTACCAGATGGTGGTAACAAACTGGAATTACCAGCATTCTCTGTTGAGGAAAAAGGTGATTTAAAATTAGTTCAGTTTGCAGATAAATTTGTAGGAGGGTAACATCTTAAAAGGGGAGCAAATGTAAAATGAGTTGCAAATAGCTACCAAAAGAGGGCAGTATGTTAATTTACTATTATTTTTTTCAACAGCGTAATCAGTACTTCTTTTCTTTTTTTAAAAAATTTTTAAAAAATTTTATTTTTGCTTAAAATATTACAGATGTCCCTTTTTCTCCCCAATGACCCATTCCACCCCGTCCCTTCCCCCTCCAGTACTTCTTTTCAATTCTCTACAAAGACGTATCTCTGGTGAAGCAATTCTTCCAATTTAACTGTTGACTGTGCTCTATATATTTTGTGATATAATGGTTTAGTACATTTTAAACTAAAAATGATGAATAAGAACTTTAGTTGTTGGCTAACATTCATTACAATTTGTACAAGTAAATGTATACATTTGCATAAATTAAATTCCTATTAACTGTGCTTCATTTATACCTATTAGCACAGACTTTATGCCTATTAAGCCACTTCTTTCTTATGAGTTAAACTAGGTCAGATGCCTCTGGGTGTATAAACTACAAGAACTGCTGTATTATTTATTTTGGGAGGATACTCAGATTCTGTAAAGGAATAGTAATTCTATTTTTTTAATCCATGAAAAATAATACACACTTACTGGAGAAACTTCAGAAATTACAGATAAACAAAAAGAAGAAAATTAAAACCACCTGTAATTTCACCACCTAGAGATAAATTACATTAACATTTTGACATATATTCTTTTTTCTTTCTATGTATATATGTATATCTACATATATACAGTTGACCTTAGAACAAAGTGGGGATTAGGGGCAACAATCCCCAGCACAGTTGAAAACCCACATGTAACTTTTGACTCCCCAAAATCTTAACTGCTAATAGCCCACCGTTGACCAGAAGAAGCCTTACCGATAACATAAACAGTTGATTAACACGTATTTTTTATGTTATATGTATTATATACTGTATTCTTACATAATATAAAGTAAGCTAGAGAAAAGAAAATGTTATTAAGACAGTCATAGGGAAAATACATTTACAGTATTTTTTGAAAAAATCCGCATATAAGTGGACTTGCACGATTCAAGCCCATTTTGTTCAAGGTCAACTGTATATAAATAAATGGATAAATGCTTGTGTATATATGTATTGATATGTATGATAAGAAAGATCATATCACACAAACTATTTATAACCTGATTTTTCTCCATGTACCCAGAATAGTTAATGACTTGATGGCCTAATTTAATCGTAATTGCCTCCTCTTAGTCTCTGCCCAGTCTCTGCTCACCTCTGTCTTAGATGTTAGAGGAAATGGACTAGTCAAGCATAATATATATCCCTCATGTTACTTTAATATTCCACCAATCAAAGAGTATGTTGAGTTAACAGGAGTTTAATTTATTAAATACTCTTGGGAGACAGCTGGTTCTTTGAAAAAATAAACAAGATTGATAAACCTTTAATCAGACACATCGAGAAAATAAGAGAGAAGACCCAAATAAATAAAATCAGAAATAAAAGAGGAGATATAACAACTGACACCACAGAAATACAAAGGATTATAAGACAATATTATGAACACCTATATGCCAACAAATTGGACAACCTGCAAGAAACATACAATCTCCCAAAACTGAATCAAGAAGAAACAGAAAATCTGAACAAACCAATTACAACTAATGAAACAGAAGCAGTAATAAAAGAAACTTCCAACAAATTAAAGTCCTGGACCAGATGGCTTCACAGGTGAATTTTACCAAACATTCAAAGAACTAAGACCAATCCTTCTCAAAGTATTCCACAAAATTCAAGAAGAGGGAAGACTCCCAAACTCATTTTATGAGGCCAGCATTATTCTAATTCTAAAACCAGATAAAGACACTACAAAGAAAAATGTATAGGCGAATATCCCTGATGAACATAGATGCCAAAATCCTCAACAAAATATTAGCAAACTTGATCTAGCAATACATTAAAAAGATCATACATCATGATCAAGTGGGATTTATTCCTGGGATGCTAGGTTGGTACAATATCTACAGATTAAGTAATATGGTACAGCACACTGAAGAAGAGTTGAGTACCAGGGAAGAGGCATGGAGAGTGATGTTGAAAGGCGAAAGGGGCTAACAGTGGCTGCCATAGCTACCAATGGTTACAACCTTCTCTGCTGTTAAATCCTTTGAGCAGAGCTGTGTACCCACAAGGAAGGGGGCTGATTTGAGTCTCACCTCTTTCTTAGATGTTAGAGGAAATGGACTAGTCAAGCATAATAGGAGAGCCAGAGCAGAGAAGGAAGTTTTCTGGAAAAC
Organism: Miniopterus natalensis; assembly: GCF_054644295.1. Classification (NCBI taxonomy): domain Eukaryota; kingdom Metazoa; phylum Chordata; class Mammalia; order Chiroptera; family Miniopteridae; genus Miniopterus; species Miniopterus natalensis. Next base: position 97,120,786 of record NC_142103.1, on the reverse strand, counting down.
CCACAGAATTGGTTGGCCATCTCTGGGTAGAAAGGTTGGATTCACAAAAAAGAGGTAAAACCTGATGAAAATTTAGCTCAAGGGCTAGACCAGCCCACCCCACAGGCAGAGCTGGCCTCTTCCATCAGGGGATTTACGGGGCTCCAAGCAGCTATGTACAGTGATGAAGGGAGGAAATCTGGTAAATAGAAGCTAGAGATTTTAAAGCTGTTTTTGCCCACTTTTTTTTCTTTTGGCATTTTTTCTTCTTCTAGAAGCCTGATTGCTCAGTGACTAACATTTTATTCACTTTCTGCCTCTCATTATGATGCTCCACATCACTCCTCCTGGTCTAACAGAGAGAGATCCCCGTAGGCCTTACATTTTCCTGAGTATCAGCCTGTTTCTCTTGGGCTCTCTCCTAACTCCCTTCTCATTTGTTACAACCAAAGAGGTGGTCGTCATTTCCAGTGAGTCATATATTTGAGCTCCATGACACTCTTAGGAGACAAAATATTTCCATTGTTAAAAAGATTCATAAACAAAGAAAGGAAAAACAGTTAAATTTTTCAGATTTTCCTTTGGAAACCAACAAAGAGCAAATTTTAAAGCATTATTCATTTATTGAAGTCTTGATTTAAGTCAATAAATAAAATTATTGTGATGTGTCTATAAAATTTACTCGGTATGACTCCCTAGTGATTTTTTTAAAACAAAGTCCATATATTCCAATTATGATGAGCAGGAGTTTGGCATGCATAAACTTAGCATGGAAGCCAAACAGAGGAACTGGAAACTCAAGAAACTGGCTCCACTGATGGAGTCTCTTTCCCTACGTTTCCTCCCTGACACTTTGTTTCAAAGTTATTGCCACTACTTCCCAAACTCCACTCCCACATAGCCAAGTGTGATCTGACCACTGCCGCCCTGTGAATGCCTTACTGTCATTGCCTCTTCAACTCCATATATCTAAGAACTTACCTCTCATCACTTCACATCATTTTCATACCTAATCAGTTCTTGAATTTGACGGTATTGCTGGTAGCACCAGCTATGTAATTTAAGCTGGAAATCTCAGTGTATTAGTTTCCTGTTGCTGTTGTAACTAATTACCATGAATTTAGTGGTTGAAGACAACACAAGTTTGTTATGTTATAGTTCTGTAAGTCCACTGCATGTTCTGTAAGACTAAAATCAAGGTATCAATAGACTGCATTCCTTCCTGGAGGCTCTAGTGGAGAATCTGTGTTCTGCTTTTGGGGGGGTTTGACAGAATTCAGTACTTTGTGGTAGTAGGACTGACCAAGGTGCCCGCCAGCAGTATATTGAGAGCTGTTACCAAATTCTGGAAGCCACCCACATTTCTTGGCTCATGCCCTATTCCTTCATCTTCAAAGCTAGCAACTGCGGGATGGGGTGGGGGTCCTTCTCATGTAGCATCCCTCTGACTCTTCTACTTTCCTCTTTGACTCTTAAGAATTCTTGTGATTAGATTGGGCCTACCCAGATAATCCATGATAATCTCCCCATCTCAGGGTCCTTAACTTTAATCACATCCACAAAATCCCTTTTGCCATGTAGGATAACATATTTACAGGTTCTAGGCATTGAGACATGGACATTGTGGGGGAGCCATTATTCTTCCTACCATACTCAGAAATCCAGTATTTTAAAATTATGAAGAATATGAGTTGCAAGGAACCACTCTTTATGTAGAAAAATCCCACAGGTGTTGAAGGGCCCAGAAACCCAAAGTTAATTTCAGCAATAGAGCTGAATCTACAAACCAAATGCTTACTCTCTGGCCATTACTCCCAACTCCTCCCGTATCTCATCTTCCATCTCCAGATCTAGTCAATCATCCTGTGCATTCTTCTCACTGTAACTTGAGGCTGTTGCAAGGATTAAAGACAGATGGTGTATGTATGATAATAGTGAACACTGATTCCTGTGGTCTAGGCTTACTGTATTAAGGGCTTCTTACACATTTTATTATTTAATTAGCCAACAGCTCTATCAGATATGTGAATTTATTAGCATCAGTCCTTTTTAGTGCTTGAGAAACTGAGGTTGGGCAAAGTTTATTGACTTGCACCAGCAATTCATAGTAGAGCTGGGATTTGAACCCAGGTAGTCTGACATCAGAGCCTACCCTCTGAGCCTCCATTCTATCCTGCTTCCAATGACAAGCTCTGCAGACCATAAACTAGTATATAAAGGTAGGGTATTATTATGAATATTCTCTAATCTCTTTCTCCTCTGTTCCCTTCCCATGCCCACTGTCCCCTTCTAAGCCCAGGCCTTGATTGCCTCATATATTAGTGAAATATTAGAACCCTGGAATCTTTTAATTGGAAGGGTTCTTTGCCTCCGACTTCTCCCCCAATACAGTAAGTCATCCACCAAATGCACACCATTGGCTGACAATCCCAATTCAGCTCCCAGACAAGTTCTATCTTGTCCACACAGTGGTAATCACACTGATGTTTCTGAAAGTTTATAAATCAGGAGATTTCAAGTAAAATTTCAAACTTTCACCCTTCCAAAATTGGAAGTTTTAGCAGATGACCGCTTTATGTCAGCTCCCTGGCCCTCTTAAGTATGCCCTGGCTACAGAAGCCAATGGAGATGGCTCTCTTCTTTTTATATCTTAAAGCTTATTCACTGACTACATCATTCACTTGGCATTTGAACATATACTCTTAGGCATTGTTATTTAAGTTTGCCATTGTATGTCTTGTCTTCCCAACTAGATGCTAAGCTGCTTGATGCTTTATTTATTAGCCTCAAGGAATTCAGTCCAGTGCCTTGTATCTAGTAGATGTTCAAAAATATTTGGATTGACTGACGACATTAAGGAGTCTCTATCAATCAGGGATCAGTCAGGAACCCGTGGCAGGTAGTTCAAGAGCAGGAATTTAATCCAAATACTGCAAGGGGTCAGGTCCAGGTGATACAAAGCAGAGCAGGGGAAAGATGAGGAATGGCTCTGAGAGCAGTGAAGCAGAATCCATGAAGGAAAGCCTTGAGAACTCTTCTTGGATTACTGTTATTCAGAACCTGAAGTCTGGAGTAGTAGTTATAACTGCCAAGCATAGCAGATAGATTGCTTAACAGATCTTACAAATGTGTGTTAAAATGACCCTTCAAATACAGATCACAGACAACACAAAAAATTCATCAGTAACCTCAATAATGTACCTTTAATTAACTTTCCCTCTTTTCCTAATGCCCTCTTCCTGCTCCCCCACTCCTGATTCTTGGATTCTTTGCTCACCTCACAAACAAACTACCTGCACCCAAGTCATGCAAGGTCATGTGTGAGTATTTTTGAAATTTTCATTTTTCTCCCCACTGTTCAATACTGTGGGGGTGTAAGACTTAAAATGTGAAATGGTTGGTCGTCTTAAACCGTGACTGTGTTAATACTAATGAGTACTTACTTCTAACACACTCATCCCCAGGTTGGATGAGAAATATAAAGGCTTAATCTTCTATGAGTAGATCTAAAGGAGGCTACAACTAACCCCCTTTGTGTGAATATTTTAGACCCAGCCAAAACTTGTAATCTGGTGGCAGTTCTTCTCTGGGTTGAATTACTGTTCCATAGAGAGATGATTCAAAACAAGACACCACGCCTAGGCACTCATATATGGGAACCCTAAAAACAATATTATTTTGTTATTATATTGGCACTTCAGGGCTTAGGACAACAGACACTCTTCCAAAAACTGTATTTTCAGATTTTGCTACATAACCAACAACATGAATGAAAACATTTCTACTCTGGCATAGCTGAAATGTGTTTACTTGAGCTGTGACCATCTCATGTCACACTGCTCAGTAAATACTCTGACATAACATTTTTATTAAACAATTAATAATGACATCATTCAAGAAAACTTCACTTCCTAGCTGATGGAACTTCCCAACATGCAAACGATCAGCAATTCTAGGTGGGCCCTGGCCAAAATGGGAAGAGGGTAAGATGTGTTCTAGATCCCCCACCTCCTGGTTCTTGCTCTTCTCTCACCCTCTCACAGTACCACCCACCCATCCCCTTGCCCTTTACCCCTCCAGAAATGATTTTGGCTCTCTCAGGGGTTTATAGACCACCCTCCCTCAAGGGTGTAGAAGATACATTTTGGAGCATCCATAAATTCCCTGAAATAGAATGCAAATTTCTGTGTGTATTCATATGCATTTTTTCAGGGAAGAGCAGAGCCCCCAAAGGGAGTTTATTTTTAGTTAATAAGCATTTATATAGCATTACTATAACCAGGCACTTCACAGATATTAGCTCATTTGGTCCTTATAACAACCATACAAAGAAATTTTACATGTAAGGGTGGAAACTGAGGGAGGTCAAGTAATGTGCTCAAGATTACTAGTAAAAGGACAGAACTAGGATCTAAGCATAGGCACTCCAGCGCCACACTACACAGGGCTGCTTCTATCGTGGGCTGTGGTCTAAAAAATTGAAGAGCCACTGACCTACTGGCTATCCACTCTGTTCCTCCAGGAGGGATGTGCACTTTAGGAAGGATGAGGTGGGGGATATTGGGGCATTATCCCCCCCTTCCTGGTACCCCTGAAGTTAGATACATAGACAGTAATCTAGGCTGCTGGTCAAGGCCAGTGCAAATAATGCTACCCACGATTTGTGTTCACTCTACTTCTGAAGGTTGGTAGCTTCTGGGGCTATTTCAGACTGATATGTAAATGTAGCTTAGTGCTTCAGGGAGCTGGCTGAAGGGAGGCAGACTGCCTTTGTTGAATACTTACTACACTGGTGTTATACCCATGCTTCTTCGTGGAATCTCCCCACATTCCCATGAAACAGATGACCCTCTACCCAGACCTCATATCTCCCTTCCCTCCTCTCACTCAGCCATATTGGCCTCTCTGCTGTTTCCCTACACATGGGGCATATCCCCACCTCAGGGCTTTTGCACTTGCTGCTCCCTCTGCCTGGGACACTTTTCCCTCAGAGAGCCCCCTGGTTTGCCCTATCACCTCCTTCAAATTTTTCTCAAATGTCACCTTCTCTAAGAAGTTGATTCAGACCACTCTATTTAAAATCAAAACACTTTCCCTCTTAGCCTGACTGACCCTTTCCATCCTCTTACTCACAGCACTCATTGCCATCTAACGAGTACATATATTATTATGTATATGTATACAAACACACACAAAAAGAGCCCCCAAAGCAGGTGTCTCCTAAAATTTTCTGTCCTAGACTCCTCACTTGCCTCATCTTAGTCTCAGTCCTCTGTAATACATAAGTTTGGTTTTTTTTGTGTCCACAAAAACCCATTTTCACCCCCATGGGGGCGATATTGCCCCCAGAAGAGAATGCATACTCTAGGGTTATCTCTGTTTCCTCCTGAAGAGATACAGTTTAAGAAAAGCAACATTTACTTGGGTGCCCCCTCCTCTCTGATTCTCACTAGTGTCTAGGGTGACTCTGCTATTGGTTGACATGTTCTTTCACACCAAAGCACCCATAATTTATGGGTTAGTGAGAGTTTCTTGTGGGAGAGTTTTAAGTGCAGACGCACCTGGAAAGGTGGAGGTGGAGGCACTAATGGTTAGGATACGGAGTTTCTGGTCTCCCTTAGACCACGCCACTCTTTGCCAGCTCACAGTCGAGCAGTAACCCCTTGTCATCTTAGTTTAGGTTATCTGGGGGTACAGAGCCTATGATAACTCAGTACCAGATGGACTCCCCATTCTCCCCTCTTCCCAGCCCCTGCCCCATTCTCACCTCTCCCTAGCCCCTGGCACAGAACAATATATATATATATATTTTTTTTATGTAGCTATGAAATAAACAAGGAGTGTGATCTGAAGTGGGAAGGCAGAGCACACTACTGCAGTACATTGGGCAAGACACGATGAGGACTTGAACCCATGCTTGGAAAGCTGGCATGAAAAGAGAAGTTCAACAGATACTTCTAAGGTAAGATGAGAGGATCTTGGGGGGTCACTTGGATGTGGGGGTGAAGGAAAAGCAGGAGTCAGCCTGCCAATGGTCAACCTATCAGACCCCAGCAGTCCATGTGATGTTGCCCTGAATCCCTCAAGTATGGTAGGAAGGATAATAACCTAGACTCTGCAACCCAGACAGCCTAGGTCCAAATCTGCCACTTGTTAATTTTGTACAACTCTTGTAATCTGCCACTATGTAACTTTGGATAACTTACATAACCCACCTGGCACTTCAGTTTCCCATCTGGAAAATAGGGGTAAAGATAATCATAATAGGTCATACTTCATAGGTATTACTATTACAGCATTGAGAAGAATACACAGTAAATACTGCTCATGTCAGTAATTAATACAGTGATGCTCTCTCTATTTCTCATTTTCCTAGTGACTTTTTAGGAAATGATTTCTCCCTTCTATTGAGCAAGACTCCCACTTCAGTTTCTTTTCCCTTTATATTATTTGTTTCAAATTGCCCTTGGGATTTTCAAAATGCCCTTGGGGTCACTTTGGAAACATGTGAGGAAAGAGGCAGAAGTCAAATGGTTGCAGATCTGGTGACCATACCTTATGTCTCCTAAATTCTTGTACAAAGTCAAGACTCAGCAAAGTTTCAGGGAATAATTGGAAAGCCTGGCTAATCATGTTATTAGGTTGTCCTCTACTTGGGTGTGCAGTCTTCCTAGGGGTCATAGGCTGGTTTCTAAAAATGAACATTAATTATTTTCTGATTATAATAATAATGTGGGTTTATGTGGAGAAAATTCTAAATCACAGGAAAAATGTAAAGAAAATTAAAAAAAAATATAAGCTTGACTGGTTGTAAGGATCTTCAGAATATCTTTGAGTCAGTTGCAGAACAGAAACAATTAAATAAAGCCTTGGGAGATGTTAGTATTATGTTTTATTTAGAAGTATTAACAGATAAAAAATTGAGCTCATTTGCTTTCTAGTATATGTGCTGGCTTTGTAATGTAACATCATGGCTAGGCTGAGCTATGTTTTCCAGAATTCCTTTTTCGGTATGTTTCTGGGTAGTGTGGAACACAAGAGAGTTTCTTGTGGGAGATTTGGGTAGAGGCAGAGTAGCAGCCACTGTGTAGCTCTCACATGCTGGCAATTGTCAAGCTGCCAGTTTTGGCTTCTTTGACTCCCTGGGCCAGGTATGTGCTAAAGGGCTCAGCTTCTCCAGGACATCCATACCACTAAGGTCACAGGCAACAAGAACTGACATGGTTTTTAGTCTGTTTTGTGGCTACAACTCATGCTTGTGGTTTCCAGCTTGTTCTTGCTCTCCTCATCTTATATCCATGCTCCCTTCGCTACTGCCTGCCCTTCATAGATGTTAAGTTCTAGCATCAGATATGAAGACAACAGCTTTACAGAGACTGCTTAACCAGCTTCCACAGTTGTATAAGGTCAGATCCCTTTGTCAAATTCATGTCTGTGTGTCTCTAGTGATTCTTCTTCTGTGATTGAACCCTGACTTATACAGTGTGAAATAGAAACATTCTGAAGCAATTAGAACACGTAGTCTATAGCCACACTTCAATACAGTAGCCTCATGTGGCTATTTAAAGTTAAAATAATGAAAGTTAAATAAAATTTGAAATTCAGTTCCTCAGTCACCTTTCAAGTGCTCAATAGCCACATGTGGTTGGTGGCTACTGTATTGGGCAATATAGATAACAAACACTTCCATTATCTCAAAAATTTATGTTAGACAATGCTGGTCTCTAGTGATAACGGCTAGTGTTTCCTGAATGTTTACAATGTCTCAAATGTATTACAGTCATCTGTTTTACATGCATTAACTCATTTAATCTGCATATAACTAAGAGAGAGGTACTGCCACTTTACAGATAAAGAAACTGAAGCACAATGACCTTGTCACAGTGAGTTACATGCCATACTATGAAGGTCCAAGTGGTCTGGGTGGCTCTGATGGAGGCTCCTGCTCTCAAATGACTCTCTTCTGATTGGACAATGAGCAATCTCAGTAGTGACCGTAATGGACTCTTTCTTAGGTGCTAAGAAACGCTGGAATAATGGATATTCATGCTGCATCCTACTTAGATAGAAATGTAGTATTTCTAAGTTGCCTCTGTTTTTTAGCCATGTAAACCCTAATCTTTGCTGTAGCACCTCTGGGTAGAAGATTCTTAGCAGTCCCCTAGGCCTTTGTAATGTTGGTGGCTCCTGTTCTGTCTTCTTATATGTTTTTGGCTTGTCGTGAGCTTTGAAAATCTGATCTGGGATTCCTTACTTTAAATAATATGTAATTCTTGACTTGGTAATCTTTTTCATATTAATAAAATGCCCATGTCCATTTATTTCCAATGGATGAGTGAGCATGCTTCCTTAACCAAGCTTTAAATATGATTAAGAAACTTGGCTCTTGAGGAAGATTAACTTGGGTTTAAATCCTGACTCTGCCTTGAGTAAGTTTCTAATACTTCTCTGCTTATATTACTTCATCTGTAAAGTGAGGTTGACTACTTTGAATATAATTATATTACATTTATAAAGTATTTTATCACAGTTCCAATAATAAGTTGTAATGATTATTAATTCAGACTATATGATTTTGTGTCCCTGGACAAAGTTTATATTTATGTAATAAACAGGGTACTGGAAATATCAGGGGCATCACTTCCCAAGGTATATAAATGTCTAATCACTATGTTGTATACCTGAAACTAATTTAATATTGTATGTCAACTGTAATTGGAAAATAAATTTTTAAAAAGACAGGTACCCTGCCTTTTAGAAGCATATAGCCTACCTCCTATACCTCCTCTAACATGTGCTGCACAAGGAAAAACCAGGTCTTATATGGACAAAGCATGAGAGTCTAAGAGGAAACAAGACAGTGAGGCTTTGAAGAAGGGGAATTATAGAGGAATCTATTACTGGAAATGCCTGCAGCACAGAAAGATCTAGGTACAGCCCAGAGAAAGAGTATGTTGGGGATTATAGCTTATGAGATCACCAAACTGGCTCAAATGTGTAATTGTTTCCAAATGGGGGAGACAACTCTGCAAAAATAAAATTATAACCATCTTCCACTATTATTATGTCATCTCACCCTCTGGAAAATAGTTGTACCTAAAAGAAGACCTCCTTCGAAGACTTAAAAAAAAAAAGAAAGAAAGAAAAGGGCAAAAAAGGCATTGGCATGGCCTGGGAGAGCTAGAGGCTAGATGTAAGTATAGTTACCTGCCCCTTTGGGCTTCTGGTAAATCAAGAATGACTCCTTCAAACATCGACAAATCACACAACTGGAAGTGCTAGGTTCTAAGGATTCTCTCTGTTGGCTAGTGGCCTAACAACAGAGGGTCAGACCTACCTCTCCTTGCTGTCAAGAGCTACTGAGTCATCTCTCAGGCTTCCAGGGTGAAGCTACTGTGTTTGCAATCTAGATTCCCCAGAGCCAGGGGGAATGGCTACTCTCCAGCGGCTTACCCCAGGCTCCTTCTCCATCTTCTCATGCCTCAGTGACATGTTCTTTCAGTCTTCAGACACTTACTGAGCAGCCTAGTATAGTATGAAGAGTACGGCTATAGATTCCGATGAGGTATCCTCCAAGCTGTGTGGCTCTGGGTAAATGACCTCACCTCTTTGATGCTCAGTTTCTTCATCTGCAAACTGAGACTAAAAATATTTACCATGAAGAGTTTTCATGAAGATTAAATGAGATGATGTATATAAAGTACCTAAAGGGGCCTGGCCCAGAGCAGGCCCTTAGTGCTCATTAGTTTTCCTCCCATTAGTTTCCCACCCACCTCGCCAAACCTCCATTCTCCCTTCTCACCTGGCACTAACAATGCACTGAAAGGGATTCATGATGCCAAGGAAGTACATAATGACATGATACAAAGTGACAAGTATAAAAAAATATGGATGGGGGGGAGGAGCACTGGAGAGAAAGATTTAATTATTATGAAGAGGTCAGGGCAGGCTTTATAAAGGTAGTAATATTTGGCTGGACCTTGGAAGATGAATGTGTTTCCAAATGGGGATGGCCCCAGGAAGCAGAGGGAGGGAGTAGGGAAGTGAGATAGGGAAGGGAACAAAGTCAATAATGGGTACATTAATGAGGAGGTTACTACTATGGGCAACTGGGGCACACCTCAGCTTGCCCCAGGGGTGAGGAAACTGGCCTAGGTAAACACCAACTCCCATCTCTCACTGTTGTGGGGGGTTAACTCCCTGGCACTTCTGCTTTTTTCCATGCAAAGGCAAAGTGTGGTTCCATGGGCACAGATCATTCTCGGTCAGAGAGACATGGAAGCCATCAACATACACAGGATCTGTCTGTAGGTGACCTCTGGGGATGGACAGGGCACCAATAGCATCTGCTACTGGTGGCTTAACATTTAACTAGACTAATCCAAAGATTTGGCCAAAGGCCATATAGCACTGACTCACATTTAGGACTTAATTGTACTTTGTGTTGTTCTCATGTGTCATAATCATGTCCCTTCAACTGGCATGTAAATTCCCTGGAGTCAGAGATGATGTTCTCTCAGCAGCCAGTAATGCTGAGCACATAGCAGGCTGTCATTACTGTACAACTGATTATCCAGTATAGAAATAGCAGGTCAATCCCCTAGGCTTTCATCAAAGACCAGACTTAAGCCATTCTGAACTAAAGAGAACCTGCCTCAGTCCAAAGCTGTTGAGGGAGATGGTGCCTATGAGCCATCTGGTTGATCCAATCTAACATTCAGTGATTCTCACAAGTATGGATTCCACCATTATTTTTAATCTACAGTTGCATAACCACCAAGCAACTGAGCCTAGCACAGCAGAGAGGTTAAGAATTCCAAAAGACAGATAGTGTAGTACTTAAACACAGAAAGATTGGGTCATATGGCCTGAATTTGAATTGCAGCTCTGCAAATAAAATGATTAACCTAGGGCAAGTTGCTTAACTTCTCTGTGTCTCAGTTTCCTCATCTATAAAATGGAGCTAATAACAGTGCCTACTTCAAAGGGTTATTGAGTGAGCTTTAAATGAGTTAGCCTTTTATAAGGGCTCAAAACAGCAGCTGGCACATGGTAAGTGCCATCAAGGTTATTATTAAATAACATGAACTCTTCGTGGGAGTTCTGAAAGACAGAAATAAACTTCTGTTTAGCCATTTCTAGATCCCCAAACACTTTGTTCAGGAAAACCATTGCATATACAATGTTATATGCTAATTATATGTCAATAAAGCTGGAAAGGGAAAAAAGAAAAGTATTTGTTTTCATGGAGCTTTTTTTAAAAGCATATATTGAGTCTTACAAGAATCCATTGGGAAAGCTCATGATTGCACCAATTTTGAAGATGAGGAAACAGAAGTTCCTGTTGGTCTAGTGGCAAATGAAGATCATGCAAATAACAGGTGGCAGGGCATAGGGAGGGTTCTAACTCTAGAACGTACCACCTTTCTACTATATCGTGCTGTCAGCAGTAGTGTTTTAACCAATTCTTTATGACAGTGGTTATTCACTTTGGGCATGCATCAGCATCACCTGGGTGGCTGATTAAAACACAGACTGTTGGGCTCCACCCTTAGAGTTTCCATTCAGCAGGTCTAGGGTGGGCCTGACAATCTGCACTTCTCAAAAGCTCCCAGGTGATGCTGATGCTACTTGTCTGGGGCCACACTTTGGGAACCACTGCTTTCAGAAATCAATTCATATGACAGAGCAAGAAATACATTGAGCCCTGGCTGGGTGGCTCAGTTGGTTGGAACGTCTTCCCATACACCAAAAGGTTGTGGGTTTGATTCCTGGTCAGGGCACATACCTAGGTTGCAACACATCAATGTTTTTCTCTCACATTGATGTTTCTTCCTCCCTCTCTCTCTCTCCCATTCTCTCTCTCTCTCTCTAAAATAAAAGAAAGAAATAGATTCAGCTGCCTTAAGCATCCACTTAGGTTTTACCTACTCAGGTTTGTTTCAGAGCTGTGCACTTTCTGACTTACCTGCCCTGTTTCATCATTTTAAAATACTTTTTAAGAAAGCCTTATTTCTACCAAGCAGCTTTCATTTTGATGATTTTTTTCCCTTGTGTTCCACTTTCCTTCCTCATCTACCCTTGTGGTGGAAAAAGCACTGAAACGTGAGACCGAAGATCTAGTATCTAGTCTGGCTCCATCAGTTCCTAAGGAATGATGTCCCTGGGGGTATTTACTCATCAGTAAAGTAAGGACATTTGATTTTTGCTCTGCCAATCCCGCAGTGAGATGGTGTATGTGAGCATAGCTGACATGAATGTCACATGGCCACAACAGAATTTGTATCCCATGATATATATCTGGAGGAGTTTGTTCTCCCTGCTTTCGCCTGCAGTTATATAGGCAGTGGTTCTCAAGGTGTAATATCTGAACCAGTCACATCAACACTGCCTGGGACCTTGTTAGAAATGTCAGTTCTCAGGTCCCACCCCAGCTCTACTAAATGAGAACCTCTGGGGGAAAGACCCAGAAATCTGTATTTTAACAAGCTCTCCAGATGATTCTGATGCACATTCAAGTTTGAGAACTCTGGTTTTTGTGGTTTTGAGCACAAAATTCAGAGCTGGGTGCAAATCCCAGCTCAGCCACTTCTTTAAGCAAGTTACTTATCTCTCTGAGTCTGTTTCTTGATCTGAGAAATGGGGCTAAGACTAGGATCTCCCTCTCATAGATTTGGTTGAGAAGCCTAAGAGTGAATGTATGTAAAGCACATAGGAACCTGACACATTGTAAGCAGTCAGTGCACATTTAGCTCTTATCATTTTTTTAAATAAGCTATTGTTGCTTCTTGAAAATATGCCCCAGTGCCTACTTTTTGAAGGACTGTCAATTGTGTTTTAACCTGTTGGGAAGTTTTCCATTTATTTGTGTGCATGTATGTGTGTTGTATGTATGTTTGGTTTATGCTACTGTTGTTTGCTGCTAGTAGATATTTGCTTTAGCCAATAAAGATTCCTTGGTCCTGCTACTCTTCTGAAGAAGAAAGGTATTTCTCCATTTGTCCTTAATAATGTATTTTAAATAACGTTCCTAAGGAACGTTCTTTACATTTGCATAGCACTGTGTTATTTTGGCAGTTGTACCCATAGATACTGCAGCCCCAGGGTTTCTGGTCTTTTTACTGCCTCCCTCAGATACCCTTTCTCCTTGTTTCGTAAGCTTCTAAAGATCCTCTTTTCTGAAAACCATGCTGCTTCATTTAGCTGATTCTCTACCTCCCTTAAATTTCCATGCAGAAGTGTCTTCAAGGAGATACTTTTAAAAACAAATACCAGAAATAGACCTTTACATATATGGTCATTTGATTTTTGACAATGGTGCTCATACCATTCAATGGGGAAAAGACAGTCTTTTCAACAAATGGTTCTGGGAAAACTGGATATATACATGCCAAAAAAATGAAGTTGGACCCTTACCTTACACCATATGCAAAAATGAACTCAGAATAGATTAAAGGACCTAAACATAAGGGCTAAAACTATAAAACTCTTAGAAGAAAACATAGGGTAAAATCTTCATGACATTGGATTTGGCTGTGATTTCTTAGATATGACAGCAAAAGCACAGGCAACAAAGTAAAAATAGATAAGTTGGGCTTCATCAAAATTAAAAATGTTTGTGCATCAAAGGACATTATTAAGAGAGTGAAAAGACAACCCACAGAATAGGAGAAAATATTTGCAAATCATAGATCTGATGAAGGATTAATATCCAGAATACATAAAGAACTCCTAAAACTGATCAACACCAGAAAAACCAACAACTCAATTTAAAAATGGGCCAAAGATTTGAAGACATTTCTCCAAAGAAGATATACAAATGACCAATAAGCACATGAAAGATGTTCAACATCACTAATCATTAAGGAAGTGCAAGTCAAAACCACAATGAGATACCATTTCACATCCATTATCAAGACAACAGAAAATAACAAGTGATGGTGAAGATATAGAGAAACTGGAATCCTTGAGCCTTGCTGGTAGAAATGTAAAATGGTGCAGCCACTGTAGGAAACAGTTTGGCAGCTCCTCAAAAAGTAAAACATAGAACTACCATATAACCCAGCAATTCCACTGCTTGGTATATATACCCAAAAGAATTGAAAGCAGGGACTCAAACAGATATTTGTACACCAATGTTCAAAGCATTATTTATAATAGCCAAAAGATGGAAATAACCCAAATGTCCATCAACAGTGAGTAGATAAAATGTGGAGTATTATTCAGCCTTTAAAAAGAATGAAATTTTGATAGGTGCTACAACATGGATGAACATCAGAAACATTATACCAAGTGAAAGAAGTCAGACACAAAAGAACAAATATTGTATGATTCCATTTATATGGCAAATTCATAGCAAAAGAAAGAACAGAGGTTATCAGAGGCTGGGGAGAATGGGGAGCTATTGTTTAATGGGTACAGAGTTTCTGTTTGAGATGATGAAAACGTTCTGGAAATTAACAGTGATGATGGTTGCAAAAAATTGCAAATATATTTAATGCCAGTGAATTGTACACTTAAAAATATTTAAAATAGTAAGTTTTATGTTTTGTTTTTGTTTTTTACCAAAGTAAGAAATTCCTAAATGAACACACAAGGGGGTGTGCGAGCACACACACATGCACACACACACATACCCCAATGAAGGAGAATAGGTATCTTACCTTCCAGGGATGTAACCAGAACAACATGAACACAAATGACAAGAAATATCTTGAACATCAGTAAAAGTTCTTCAGGTCTGCCAACATGGCCACACTGCCCGCCAGAGAAAAACATCCTGGAATAAATTAAGGGGAAAATATCATCACAGCTTGCCATAATCACAACACAGCAATACCCAAAGGTCAGTTCCTCAACCAAGGCAAACTGCAGTCCTGCTTCCTTTAAATTACTGTAGCTTCAGATAATTGGCAATGCCAGATGGGCACTGGCTACAAAAAGCAAAACCCAATGTTTATTATGGGAGGACCACCCAGTGGGATATTCTGTTATGTTTAAAATGACAAGCAAGGTCACCATACAAATTTAGGGAAATCATCAACACATGCAAAATATTAAGGAGAAATTAAAAACACAAAACACTGCGTATATAATTATTACCGCCATATAAAAACTAGCTTAAAACTATGCTAAGAATCAGAAGGGCCCACAGAATCTCACAAATAATCTCTTGTTTATGTCTTAGATTGTAAAAGGATGGGTACATTGCATTTCCTCTTAATTACATATTAGTTCATGATCATTGATTGCATTTTTTGTAGTCAGGGCAGAGTTAACATTATTTAAAAAGCAAAGTTGATATCAGAACTGAATTTAAAAACCTCATTAACTGGTCATTTATTCAATCATTCAACAAATATTTATTGAATGCTAACATACATGAGATGAGATGTGAGGGCTGAATAGCAGTTAACTAGATGAGATATATGTGGTGGAGGTGGGACAGGCGCGCTTGGGGGAGCTAGGTATACAGAATTAGAATTACAAGTGCTAAGATTATGTCTGGTCCTCTCACAGCAGGGGGGCAATGAGAGCCCAAGGTGAAGACTTCCTCTATATGGCCACAAGGGAAATGGCTGGGACAGGTCAGGCTGTGTGTCCTCAGCAGGTAGAGCTACAGGCCACAGGGCACCCATGAACCCAGCCAACTCTGCAACTTCTGGCAAACTAAAACAGTGTATGTGCAGTGGTGAAGACTAAAGAGATGAGTTCATAAGTCCTGGCCACTCAATGTCTGAGTGACATTGGACAGGTTATGTTCAATGGCCCAGATTCCCCATTTAGCAAATTGTGATAAGAGCACCAAACCACCTGATAGTGTTGCTGTGATGAGTAAATAAGAGATCTTCCCACAATAGCTGGTATCATTAAGGCACTATAAATGTTAGCTGTACTCTTCACTCATTCAGTCAAATAATATCTATTTTGTACCTAGTGTGCAGGGTTAGGTAGTGCAGGGATTATGGGATTACAGGAATGAGAGTAAAGAAAGATGGGGATAAATCACAAATTCTCAGTCTCAAAGAGAAGCAGGCAATCTTTAAGAATCCTGTAATGTAATAGCCATCACCAGTATGGTGGGGGGGGGGGCAGGGAGGTGATTCTTTCCTCGTCTTAGACCAGGAGGTGAATCCTACTCCTTCCAAAGAGGGCTTACATTTTAAAAATCAATAAATTGTATTATATATTAATGATATATACATTAATGTACTGTAAACTGCCTCTGGTCTGTCACTCCTCTTCAGCACTTTATCCTCTCTCTGTTCATAATGGCATAATATTGACCCTCTCAAATGGGTCACTCAAAAGAGAATGCTAATATAGTTGTGCAAAAATGTAGCAATGTCTCTCTGGAGGAAAATTTAAGTGTCTGCTACAGCTACACACAATATTGATGAATCTCAGAAATATAATGTTAGATAAAGGAGCCAGACATAAAAGAATGCATATTGTACATGATTCCATTCGTATGAGGAACAAAAGCAGGCAAAACTAATTGATGGAGTAAGAAGTTGGGAGAGCAGTTATTCTTGGAAGCAGGGAGAGGGTGTGAAAGTTAGGAGTGGGCACAAGGGGGCTTCTGTTACATGGGTGTGTTCAGTCCCTGAAATTCACTGAATTGTACACTTATATGTATATCATAAAAAGCTTCATTTAAAAATTTAAAAATTTATATTTTATTTCTGAACTCAGTTTCCCCCCAAAAGCATTGCTCTTTTTTAAAAGCTCTATTTAGTGAACTAAACCTCTATGAAAGCCTCTCCTATACAAATGCTTTAAACTCAGTTCTACCTGGAATTCATAAAGCTGACTTAGAAGATTTACTGCACAAGTAATTTTAGTTCTGGAAGAAATATCAGAGCAGAATATTTCTGGAATGGAACTCAGAATTCACCTGGCCTCAAACCCACATTCTACATATGAAGAAAGAGTCCCAGCATGCTCTAGGAGATGGGTTTGGTCATGTCATTTGGCTGCTTTGGTGGGACTCCTACCACCTTGCCAGCCTCCTGAGAATTTGTCTCCTTGGGGTGGGGGGAAGAAACATCTATGTGTGAGAGAACACTGATCGGTTGCCTTCTCTACATGCCCTGACCAAGGATTGAACCTGCAACCTAGGTATGTGCCCTGACCGGGAATTGAACCTGAAACCTTTGGTATATGGGATGATGCTCCAATGAACTGAGCCACATTGGCCAGGGCTGCAAACATTATTCTTGAGTTTTGCCAATTCCTAGGGTAGGACCTAAGTGGTATACAAAATATGGTCAGTTAAATTAGTCATGGTACACAGTGACTAGTTATTGTGGGCTAGAGCTTGGGACTCTGATCAAAATAAACCATGTTTTTCACAAGAGAGCTTGTACTCAACTCCCAAATGAGGGCAGGAAAGGCCAGAATGAAGGGTAATTCCAGCAATCACCCTGAAAAGAGAATATGGGTCAAGAAGAACTTAGTACAAACCAGGCATCATTGAAAAGATTGCTTTCAGTTGTTAATCCTGGAATGTTTCCTCAAAGCTGAATATACACTTCCTAGCAAGAGAAGTTTTATGGTATTTGAAGTATTATAGCTCCTTTCGTCTTTTGCATAAACTAGAGAACATCCTGTTAGGTCATAAGGTTGCTAGGATCTTTGATCAAAGAGGGAAATCTGTGGATTTTTAAACTCTTACTCATTATACATAAAAATTACTTTAATCCTTTTCAGCTGGAACTTTTCTTCATCTTCTGGTACTAGTTGGGCTAATTCAATGCTAGCTATTAAGGTCATCATTAAAAATTATTTGAATGGGTACTGGTTCTTAACAATTTTCAAAGTGCTAAGGATAGCTGGTGAGATAGCATCAATTACAAAGAAAACTATCTGCTAGCATTTAAACAGTAAAATCTAGACCTTGACACTAGACAATTTCTTATTAAGGGTTACCCAGGTTCCCCTTGGTCCAGGGCCCCTTTTATGGTTGTGGACTTAGATGTAAGTGGCAACCTCTAGGGTTGTATAGTGCAGAAGCTAAATGACTGTATGCCATGGCCCCACTTGTACCACTTTAAGAAATTGTTCTAGATCTCTTTGATTTTATTTTAAATAGTATAACTATAATATTTTTAAAAAATCCATATCATCAGTGCAAGCTTGAATGGCAATAAGTGATAAATCTATCTTTATATAGATATAGAATAAATAGTAAGATTAAAAGGGGGAAATAGTTTGATACCACTGTAGGACAGGTCTGGGTGAGATTTATTCTGTTACCTCTGGTTAACTGGCATACATTGATTATATCATGGCTGCTATGATGAATGCAATGATAAATATTTTTTTACTTGAATAAGACATATGATAATTGTTCCCTAAGTTTTCTAGAAAACTTTATGCCTTTGAGATATTTACATGGAGTCATAAGTGTTGGCTAACAAGACAAGCACAAAGGGAAATTTAAAAGGGAGGTACTGAAGAGGTTCTCAGTTCAGATAAAGCAAGAACTAAAGGGTGAAAAAGCTATTGACTTGGATCATTCAGCTGTCAAAGAAGTCAGAGAAACTCAGGGTTGTTTTGGATTTTTTTAATAGAGTCTTTGGTTATATGTTTAATTACTTTTTAAAAAGAATCAGGAAACTTAGTAAAAGCTTAATTAAATTTCAATTGAGCTCTTAAGACCCTGATACAGCAAATATCTCAGAAAAAAATGTTTTCAGTGTTCCAGGAATATGGTTTAGGTTAGATTATTTGGACCAAATCTTCTGCTAAAGACAATAAAATATTTAAAAAGTATTTTTTTAAACATATCAAAGAGTTGACAAGACAGAAAAGAATCATCAAGCCAAAGATGAAGCTAAAGCAGGAACTCAGAGAAGTAATATATGCAAAGGAGCTGCTTTTGCCTGAGGGTATAGGTCTATTGAGGCAAACTTGAGCTCTTTAAAGAGGGGTATGACTAGAGAAGGGCCAGAGAGAGGACCTATAAAGCATGAGACACAGGCCAAAGACCCCAATTGCCCAGAGCTAAGGGTGGTACTATATATTAGTAAATCCAAATGAACTGACCATATAAAACATTAATAATATCTTACAGAGATAAGTGAAACATGATAGAATAAAAATATGACAACTATATTATATAATATAGGAAATAATATATCTCAATTAGGAAATGAAAAAATAGAATTAGTCCTCCAAAATCCTTATATTATCCTAGTTCAGTAGACACTGTAATTTCTGTAGTAGCTACTAAAAAATAGAAGTGAAGTATATAACTGCCTAACTAGTGGAGGAGGGGAAATGGTTTTTAGAATATTTAGTTAATCTGAAAGAAAGGACGAAAAATAAAGAATGATTAGGAAAAATAGAAGATGGTAATTTAAACACAATACAAATCAATGCTTCACTAAATATAAATGGATCAAATGATTTAATTAAAAGGCAAAGATTATCAGACTAGAAAAATTTAAAAATCCAACTATATATGCTACATATGCTATTTACAAGGGTACAACTAGAACATGATACAGAAAGTTTGAAAATAAAAGGATGAAAAAGATATGCAATATCAATACTAATTTAAAAAAATCAATGTTTATACTAATATCAGACAAATTATACTTTAAAGCAAAGCAAAAAGCATTACCTATAAATCAAATGGTTCATTCATAAAATGTTCAATTCAATAGGAAGACCGAACAAATTTACATGTGAATGCAACTAATAATATAGCCTCAAATACACAAAGCAGTTATTTTTTATAGAAATCTAGGAGAAATAGAAGAAATTCACAATCATATTGAAAGATATTCACACATCTGTATCAGCAATAGATAAAATTCAAATAAGAAAGTCACTAAGGATATAGAATATTCCAATATTTAACCAACTTGACTTAGAGACCATAGAGTGCATAATCATTTCAAGTGCACATGGAATATTTATGAAAGCCAACAAGGCCAAAAAGAAAAGTCTCAGAAACATTTTACAAAATTGGAAAAAGGAAAGGAGAATGTTCTTTGACCACAACACAATTGTTATTTAACAAATAACTTATGTGTCAAAGAAGAATTCATAACAAATATTAGAAAACATTTGACTTAATCTATAATAACACCACCATATATCAAAACATGGGGCTAAAGCTAAAGATCTTTAGAGGGAAATTTATATTTTAAATATACATATTAGAAAGAGAGAAAAGCTTAAAATTAATAAGTCAAGCTCCTTCTCGAGAAGTTTGAAAGAGAACAGTAAAATAAACCCAAAGAATGAGAAGAAAGGAAATAATAAAAATAAAAGCATGAAATAATGATATAGTAAAAATATAAAACAAAAGTTATTAACAAAGCCAAGATTGATCTTTCTAAAGACAATTCTGGCAAAATTAGGAGGGGGGGAGGAAGGAGGGAAAGAGGGTGAGGAAAAGAAAGAGTGTAAACAAATAACCGATAGAATTTAAAAAGCAACATAACTGAAGGTGCTATAAGCATAAAAATGATAAAAGTATCTTAGGGACAATTTTATCATTATCATTATTATTTTTTAATCCTCCCCAGAGGGTATTTTTTCCATTGCTTTTCAGAGAGAGTGGTAGGGAGAGACAGAGTGGTAGGGAGAGAGAGAAAGAAAAACATCGATGTGAGAAAGACAGATCGATTGGTTGCCTCCCGCACGTGCCCCAACTGGGACCCAGATTGAGCCTGCAACTGAGATACGTGCCCTTGGCAGGAATCGAACCCAGGACCCTTCAGTTCGTGGGCCGACACTCTAACCACTGAGCAAAACTAGCTAGGGCAGGGACAACTTTATTAATGTTGAAAATCTAGATAGAAATGGGCAAATTCTTAGGAAAAAAAATATATAACTTACCAAGAAGGAACTAAGAAGAAAGAATAAACCTGAATAAACATATAATCATTAAAAGTCTCAAGAATTTTCCCACAAGGAAAACTCCAGACCCAGATATTTTCACTGGTACTTCTATCAAATAAGAACTCCAATCTCACAAGAATTCAAAACCTAGCGAAAGAGCATAGCCTAACTCATTTTTACCAGGCTAGCATAACCCTGGTGCCAAAACCTGACAAGGAAAGTCCTCACAGTTTTACCCATTTTATAAATCAAGTGAGACTATTTACAAAATTCTCTGGAATGCTCACAAAAATGTCTAGCAGCAATTTTGAATCCTGTAAATTGGGGTAATTTGAATAAATATAAGACAAAATGAATTATTTTGAACTTCAGCAACAACATTTTTTGAAGATAAAGTCACCAAGAACTAAAGCCAACAATGCTGTAGTAAGATAAACTGTATCCCGTATACAGAAACAAACAAATAAACAAATAAAAACACAAAATCCCCACAAAACAATGTCCTAAACATGACAGAACAGAAACTGGGTTAACTGGTAAGTGCTGAATATGAACTCCCAAATGGCAGCTTTGTGTGTCATTTGTCATAGCACAAAGTAAAATCAATGGTGAACTAGACAGGATGATTGTAATATGAAGCTTTCACATCTCTAGAAGCAAATGGAAGGAAAATGATTTGTTTGGTCTTTACAGTGCAAAATGATTTTCTTAATAAGCATTAAGTGCTTTCTAATGAAAAAAAGTAGTTTTACTCAATAAAACAAGTGAATATCAGGTGTGCAAGAAGGAAATGATGCACTTTAAGTAAAGAAATACTCATACAACCTTATGAAAATTGTTATATTTTCCAACTCCCTTACTCATCTCCAAATGTCTCCACTGTCCTGCCTGCAGTCTACCATCCTCTTAATTACCCATGTGTGAATTACTCAAGGCAAACTGAAAGTCTACTTTATCTCTCTCCCTTCACTCTTCAGGATCCTCTCCCAATGTTCATATTAAATATATTCAACAACACAAACAAGCAGAATAGCATAGGGTACAAGAGCATGGATGGTGGAGCTATATGCCTGCCTCAAATACAAGCTCCACCGCTTACAGTATACCCCTGGCCTGTTCCTTACCCTCTCTGGACCTAAATTCTTCATCTGAAAAAGTGGAGGTAATGATTGGATCTACCTCAGACGGTTCCTGTAGAAATGAAATTAGGTAATATATTGAAGGTCTTAGTATAGTCAAAAAGTGTTAGCTATTAATACAAGTATAATTAGAAGACAAATTTATAGTACACTCCTGGGCTAAATGTAAATAGATTTTGGAATTATTTTCTGCAGTCATTCATCTAGTTTACAAATATTTATTGAGGTTCTATTACATGAAAGGTATTATGCTACAGACTCAAGATACAATAAACAAGACAGATGTCTCTCCTGTGTGCAAGAGCTCACAGCCACCACTTAGATTAATTGACCATTGGTATAGCCAAATAGTGATTTTAAAAAAACAACAGCTTTAGATTCATCTTGGCCTGAAACCAAAAAAAGGTACCAGAACACAATATCTTCTTCTATATAGACTTGGTATCCACCTCATCCTAACTCCCACAGCATGCAACTCCACCCACAGCAAGCACTCAAAAAAGATTTTAAAATTGATTTGTTTCCAAATCTGTTGCTACACAACAATTCTATCAGTACGTAGAGAGAGAAAAAGGAGACTCTCCTTAAAAGCATCCTCAAGATGTTGATCTGCACTGGGGAGATGGGAGCAGGAATAGGGCAGAAGTGCATGGTTTATCTCATCAGGAGATCACATTTGAGAGGAAATGAGGTATGCACTAAGGAAAGCAAATCACCCACCAATATTGAGCCCTTTATTGCTTCTGTCATTACACCATGCCAACTCCTGTTTCAAGTCCCAGCTTGGACATTTACTAGCTGTGTGACCCTGCACAGGTATTTTAACATTGTTTATAGCAATAACTTATGAGCATTTATTATAACTATGTGTTTTATGAACTAAATTATAATAGGATAATTATAATTTATAATAATTATAATAAGTATTTGTGTTGTTATAAGATTTCTGTTATTTATACCAGTGAAGTCCCAGAAATAACCACTACTTATGAGTCTTAAAGGAAACAGGGAGTGCACGTCAGTGGCTTCAGAATTTCTTTGTAGAAGGGAGTTGGGAGCAGAAATCTGGTTGGAAGAGGCCTTTGGAAGCTGCATGCACACAACATCTTAGGTAAGAGAAAGAACAATTCAGTGGTCTATTTCAAAACAGAAGAACTGTTGGAAATAAGGAAGCCAGTCCAGGGAGAAAGAAAGGTGAAACAGTGAAACAAAATCCCAGAGTTCTACATAAATGATCACTCTCCTCCAGATTTTACTGCACCATGTCATTTTAAAATCTGTACCCATAAAAACAATGGGATTACAGAGAAGAAACGGTTCAAAAGTAGAATCTCCAAGGAAAAGAAAATGTCTGAAGAGAAGAAGGCTCCGAGTGGGTGGGAGTGAGGAGTTAAAAACAAAACAAACAAAAAAGAATAGAGCAGCTAAGGGGGTAGGGATGTGGAATGAAGGGGGGCAATTTGAAAGGGAAAAAAAACAACCACCAAACATTCATTATTTCTACATTATCACTTAGAAATAGCCTCACTCACCTGACAGGCAGTTCAGAAGAAAAGATGGAGAAACTCTGCACAAATCTGAAAATGAAAAAAGAAAAGAAAAAAAATTAGATCAATGGAAAGTGGACCTTCTTGGTACCACAATGCTTCAGTACTACAGTCAGCCCATCGGGCTGAGGCTTCTACAGACCCCCCTCTGTATACCAAGTCTTGAACTTGGCAGCAGAGTTACAAAAGAAATGGAGGATGAAAACTCTGCTCTTAAGGAACATATTATAAATTGGAAAACAAGCCAAAGCCAGTTTGGGAGCTGACCTTGTTAAGTAGCATTGTATTACTGCTCAGTCTCAGGCTTCATTAATAGCATCATAGGGACACTGGACAATGACATGATTAGATCTGGGGAGGGGTAGCCCTTTAGAGACCATGCTTTGTTAGATATTTCTTCATGTTTTTGTGACTTAACTTTTCTAGAACCTAAACTCCTTGATTTTAAGGTTTGGGTCATTTATGTCAGTTGTGCTTCCAAGGCCAGAGGCAGAATTCTTTCTCCACAAAGGGACTAAATAAACAACTCTCTATTGGTGGTTAAGTTTGGTTCAGAGTTAAGGCAGGGGCACTGGCAATGACAAGAGTGAGGGACAAGGCAGCTGCATGCTTGAGAAAGGAAACAGTGTGCCCAGCCAAGGCACTGTTGACAACATGACTTGTATCTTTCAGAATATTCCATCATGCTGTACTTCAAAACCAAAACATTGGTACAGCTATTAGCTCAAAGGTGATAGTCACATCACACAATGGTGTTCTTTCACGTGAAATAAAGACATAATGATTTTTAAATCAAGACTTGCAAGAAGAAACAATCTATAGGGTGATCTTGGAACCAAGTGACCTGGCTTCAGTCAATAGACTGATATGACAGACGTTCAGTGCTCAAGGAGGAATCCAGAATATGAATTCAAAGAAGAAATAAGGAGTCATGGTGAGTTTCTATTGATCACGATGTGTTCTTTAAGAGGAAAATAAGGAGTAGTTCTTAATAAATTAAAGCCCAATATGTCAGAGAAACTTCATTAAGCAATGTTTAAAGAAGACAAAAATGAAAGCCAAGCATGTTGTCCTGTCCTAGGATTAACAAATTACAAACACATGTCCCAGTGCTCAGTGTAGAATGAATGTAGAATTAACAACTGAAAAACATGAAAATAATCAAACAAACTAATCAATTGTGACTTGATTAACAGAAGTAATTTCACTCTACATTTGTGTGAATAAGGATTTTCTACAGAGATTTTTGATGAAATTTCACAACTAAAGCACATTGCCTCTTCTGAAACCTTATTAATAACCACAAAAAAACCACACTTAATGTTTCCCAGTAATCCAGTTTATTAATAACACGAGATGCTCTTTGCTCCTTTGGAGCCCTTTCAAGTAGAAAAATAGGACAAGTAACGATGAAATGTTTTGCCCTCTGAATGAAAAAATTTTAAAAGCTTAATAATATCCAAAGCTGGAGAGAGCATGTGGGGAAATGAACCCTTGCATACACAATTGGTATAAATGTAAACTTTGAGAGAATAGTTTAGCTATGTTTTGAAATTTTAAATGTGTATACATTTTGATCCAGAATTCTAATTGCAGAGATTGTCCCTACAGAAATATTGATGCATATACACAAAAGTATACAAACACTGTCATTGCAACTTTGTGTGAGGGGGAAAGAAAGCCTAAGTATCCATCAGTAGATGAATAGTTAAATAAATGATGGTGTATCCAACACTATGGAATGTTATGCAGTGCTTTAAAAAAATAAAGTTGGTCTATATGTATTGACATATAAAGATTGTCAATACATATAAGTCAAGTGAAAAAAATCAAGTTTCTTAAAATATATCTCATACCCTTTGGGACAGTATGGATGGACCTGGAGAAAATTAATCTAAGCAAAATAAGCCAGGCAGAGAAAGACAAATATCACGTGATCTCGCTTATATGTGGAATCTAAAGAACATAATAATCTGATGAACAAAATAGATTCAGTGACATAGAAGCACGGGACAGATTGATGAACCTCAGAGGAAAGGTGGGGGTGGGGGGTGGGGAGAGATTAACGAAAGAATTTCTGTGCGTATATGCATAACCCAGGGACACAGACAATAGTGCGGTGAGGGACTGGGGCGGGGAGTGGGGGCGGGGTGGAAGGGGTCAATGGGGAGAAAAGGGGACATCTGTAATATTTTGAACAATAAATATATATGAGGATATGTTAAACAAAACTATATATCTGTATACTTATTTATATAGTAACAAGTGTGCATGCATCCAAAAAGGCCTTGAAGGAAACCCATGAAGCCTCCACGGATAGCAGTGTGCTGGAGAAGAGGACGAAGCACAATATTTACTCCGCAGAAGTGGGTTCATGTATTACTTACTACAATTAAATATATTTCTCCCAGCAAAGAAATGCAGAATGAAGGGAGAGCCAAGCCATTCAGGCTCTCCAAACACAGCTCCTAAATCAAGCTCAGAGGGAGGCTAACTGGGAGGTAATGCCATCACTTGCTCAGCTGGATGCCATCTCCCTTGGCCCTCCTCTAACCTAATTAGAAAGGCCCCATTGAAAGCCCAAGGATTTCTGGTGTCAGAGCCAAAAAACCAGGTTCCCAGCCAGGGAGCAGGAACTCACTTGAATAAGTTGTGCAAAAGAATGTCAAAAGCAATGATGTGAGAATGTCTGACGGACACAGAGGCCTAAACTTAATTAAAGAACTGCACATCCTTCAGCCTCCAGGTGCCTCCTTGCCACTATCGCCGCTACACTCCCACCGTCCTGTATCTCCTAGAAAAACTAAACAGGAATCAGGATCCAATCAACACCAGCACTCCAGTAACAAAACATAGTCACTGCCAATGTTTGGGCTTCTTACATCATTAAAAGAAAAGGGCAAGTCAAAAAAGGAACCATATGGACTTATGTAAGACATGGCAAGGAACAGAGAAGCTTCTCAGAGAAGAACGGCAAACTAACCAATTGCTAGGATTAACTGAAACCTCCCACAGTTGCCGACTGCCCCAAACCATGACATCAGGGAGGCTGGAAATGCATCCAATTTCCTCTATTTACCAAGCTGGCTAAAACCCAGGGCAATACCAGCATGACCAGAAAAGAAAGGGGGGAGGCAAGCAGACCGTATAAGTGGTTTGGGTGGAAAGGAAATTAAATATGTATGTATTTAGAGTTCTCCAGTGCAGAGGAAGCTCTCAGAAAGGCTGCATCCAAGAATCAGAACTCCTGTGCTCATAGGCTGCTCAGCTACAGGGCCCACATATCCTGGGGATAATGAACGAAACAATGAGCAAAATACACAGGTAACAGCAGCCCCAGGCAGTTGTCCCACTGCCTTGGAGTAATGTGATGCAGCCCCAGGATCAACCAAAACCAAACCAAAACAAACAAACCCATGCAGCACTTCATTTAGAATCTAATGATTAATTAGTGGCCCAGATTGAGGAGCAGAGTCTCTCCTAGTTCCTGGCAATAACACCGACACCATAGAAGAAAGGACCAGAAGAAAATGAGGCCTTGAGAAATTGGGAATGGGGACAGGAATACGCAGAGAAGCTTCTCCAGTAGGAAAAGCAAATGCATAGATAGAAATGATGGTGAAGGTTAGGCTTGTGGGCATATACAAGAAATAGTGATATGTAGAGTGGTAAGTATGCCATTGAGGAACAAGTAAAAGTGGTCCTAGAACCTTGTGGTGGCCCCATTACTAAGGAGACTCTGCCTACTAGGACCTTTACCTGCACAGACTGGTTTGTTCAGTTCAGGATGTCATGGTTCATGAGGAATTAAATTGTGAGATTGCTCTGGAAAACTCTAAAGTTAATTTATTCAAGAAACGTTTACTGAATGACTACTATGTACCCAAAAGCATGGCCACTCTGTGTGGTTGTACAGGTTGCACCCTGCACAAAGGTACTTGGCCAAGAGGACCATTAGAGTCTGCATCCAGAATGCCAGGCTTTCTGGAAGTGCCATATGAACCAGCTGTGAGCTCTGTCACAGGTATAACGGGAGCTCTGAGGAATAGCACCTAATCCAGTGTAGGGAAATGGATCCAGGAAATTTTGCCCAAGGAGGTAACAGTCATGCTGCTTTCTAAAGGATGCGCAATTCCCTTTGTGTGAAGAAATGGAAAAGAGCATTCCAAAGAGAGGAAATGGCTTAAACCAAGACATAGAGCCAAAGACTGGCATTAAGTGGGCATGACAGTTTGATGTTGCTGAAGCATAAAGAGCAAAACAGAGACTGGCCAGAAGGGACCACGGAGATATGGAGCAGGAACCTGATGGAATGTATTAGAAATATAGCCTGTGAACAGACTGGGAAAAATCCACATTGCATGTCCAGATGTAGGTTGTGGTGGATTATGAATAATATCCATTAGGTATACAAGGCACTCACAGAAAGATGGCAACTAGGTGTTCTCCATCTTTACTGTGGGTGGAGACGGTGTCTAAAAGGTGGTTTAGACCATAGCCCAAGTTATTTATTAAATAGCAAGAAGAATGTGCTGGTATTGATCATTGTTATATTATAGAAGTGACTGAGAGGGCTTTTGGAATTGCTTTCTGAAACATTGAAAAGATGACGTATTAGTCACTGGTGAGGCTGCATGCTGAGGTGGAATGAACCAGGCCAGGAAAAACAGCTGGTGGACTTCTTGCTATTTTTCTGCAGCACTGAGAGCTTCCTTTTTTCTTCTCCCCTTTCTCCTGTCTTCTCTTTTCCCTTCTTCTACTCTCCTTCATCCTACATTTTCCATCTTTTCCTTCCCTCCCCTAACCTAGCTTGAGACTTGCCAAACATATTTCAGGGACTAGAATGTTGCTGGTTACCTCTACGCAGAGCTGAAGAAGAGGGAACAGTATTAAAGACCACATGGTAAGAAACCCACCTTCAAATGACTCCTTAATCACCAGACCCAACCCTCTGGGTGAGGCAACCACAGCCCTCCACCCAGGTTGTTGGAAATAAAGGTGTTTCAAAATGGCATGACTTTCTTTAGCAAGTAAATAATCATCACCTTAAAAGTAAATGCATATGCAAGGACATACCAATTAATTCTTCTTCAAAGCATTATAAAAAACGCCACATACTTGATTTTTTTAAATGCAAGTCTTACGTTAAGCTGTGTTCATACAAAGTGAACTAGAGGTGAACTTTCTTCCATTTGTATGAAAACACTTCACCAGGAAAACTGAATTTAGGTAATTACTGCAACCTTAAATCAACCTCCATTTCCATGCCTGATATTTTTCTAATTAACTCTTAACTTCTCTTTCCACTGAGTAGCAACAAATGCTAAGCATTTTCCTCTATTTAAACTATGTTTTGACATTGTATTTTCAATAATGAAACAAAATATGACTAAAAATACATAGATGCCTGGCTAACGTTGTTCAGTGGTTGAGCATTGACC